>NW_006399810.1:14649104-14650249 GCF_000299155.1 Elephantulus edwardii | reverse complement strand
GATTGGCACAGGGCAGAGCGGAGTTTAGGGCTGTTGTACATAGGGTTGCTATGAGTCGCAAGCGACTCCACGGCACATAACAACAACAACAGCAACAAGAGTGAAATGTATCCTGAATCCAGACCTTGCCTTATAAGGTATGGCCCATGTTATAAGTTGCCATGTTTAATTCTCTTGAGGGTGTGCTTTATAGCCTCAAGTTCTTATATAGAGGAAAAAGCTTCGAAGGTTAGATTCTTTTCCTGACCACACTGCGTCTAACCTGATTCACCTGCTTCAAGAACTATAAGCTACCTACCAGTGTCCATCATACTCTACATTGGCCTGCAGTAGTGAAGCTGCTGGTGCATGCTGCTGCCTTGGAAACACAACTAATCCAGGAATGTAGAACTTGCCAGCCGCCAGGGCCACATAAGCCATTTCCCTGCTGGTTTTTGAGACTGAGTTTTTTGTTGTTGTTGTTGGGTTTGGGTTTGGTTTTTGTTTTTTTTTGTGGGGTGTTTTTTTTTTTTGTGAGATGCTGCAGCAGATTATGAAACCCAACACTATGGACAGAAATGAGAGGACTGAGAGGAGGTAGAATTGTTGATGCCAGAGATAATAGAGTGCAATAGTAGATTGTGAAAGTTGGGGATTTTTATCCTCTGTCTCATAGGAACCAGTTTTGTAATAATCATTTTAAGAAAAGTTTTTCATGCACTTAGTCACTTAAAAATTTGAATTTAAATGAAAAATTTAATTACTTTTCTGGCGAAAAAAACCAGATCCTAATTAACATGAAGCTTTAATTCTTTCACCTTGAATTACCTCTGGACATTGCATAACAATGAATGATGAATTAAAATTATATCTGGGTTTGGAAGCAAGAGTGGCATTCACTTTCTAAATCCCATGCCTTTGGAAATGCTATGAATTTGTAGAAACGATGATATTTATAGAAAGGCATTAGGTCTTTTGTTCATGGAGTTGCTATGAGTTATGCTTGACTCGATGGCAATCAACAACAACAACAACATATCTGGGTAGTATTCATTTATTTAAAAAATTTTCCCTTAACATTATTTTAATAAATTCATTGCTGTTTGAGTGGGAAAGGCCATAAATGTTATGTAAGGAGATTTACCATCTTTTTTTCATATTTTTTT
>NW_006399810.1:14646669-14647188 GCF_000299155.1 Elephantulus edwardii | reverse complement strand
GTCAGAAGAGACTCTGAACATTGCACTGGAGCGCAGAGAAGCCAAAGCACAAGGAAGAATTCAAGATACTAAAGAGTTGAATAGAAGATTTCAAAAGGCAGCAAAATGTTACAATGAAATGTGCAAGGAGTTGGAGTCAGAAAATCAAAAGGGCCAAACTCGCTCAGCATATATTAAGCTCGAGGAACTGAAGAACAAATCCAACCCCTAGTTGCTATAATCAAGGATGCTTTTGGCAGAATGTTAAATGATCCAGGGAGTATTAAAAGAAGATGGAAAGACTATACTGAGTCACTGTACCGAAAGGAATTGGAAGACACAGAAGAATTTCATGAAACAACATATGAGCAAGAGCCTATGGTGCTAAAAAAGAAGTCCAGGCTGCTTTGAAGGAAATGGCAAAAAATAAGGCTCCAGCAATAGATGGTATAGCAATTGACATATTTCAGTTAACAGATGCTGTACTGGATGTGCTCACCAAGTTGTGCCAAGAAATCTGGAGAACAACCACTTGGCCAA
>NW_006399810.1:14636775-14646569 GCF_000299155.1 Elephantulus edwardii | reverse complement strand
CTCTGCAACCCTCATTGCATACTCCTACGATAAAAATAATGCCCTAAAATATAATACTTTTAGACTATTCTCTCCCCCATAGACTTCAATGTTGTAAACATATTTCATCCAGTTTTTCTCAGTCTTACCCCCACCCCAATGCCAGCCTCATTCTACAACATCTTTTTTTCTTTGTGTCTCTGTTGTTATATGCCTTCGAGTCAGAACCAACCCATAGCTGATCTCCAAAGGGATTTCAGAGGCAGTAAATTACATAGAAAAAGATTGCCCATCCTCCGGTGGAGCAATTGGTGGATTCAAACTGCATTTCTTTGGGATTGCAGTGCAGTTTCTTACTACTAGGCCAACACTGGTGGACTTAAGTCATCAGAAAGGAGTGGCCTTTGAATTAGTAGTGTAAATCATTATGGGCTATGCATATATTAATAGTGCCACTCATTATGGGCACAGCTCCCTCGTATCTTAATAGAGTTTATGTGTTTGTTACAATGGTTGACTACTTAATGTTTGATTAGATTATGTTCATAAAAAAACTTGTTTGACATTCTTTACCAATGGACACTTGAGTTCTCTTTTTTCAGTGACAAATTATACTTCTTGACTTTATTTTTTGCATATGCAGTTCAGTTTAAATATCATAGCTGCTCACTGTACATGGTGCTAGAGTGCCTTTTAGAAATTTTCATAATACCTTTTCCATTACTTTCTATGCATAAGAGGTCTGGACAATGAATAAGGATGACAGGAGAAGAATTGATCCTATTGAGTTGTGGTGTTGGAGAAGAGTACTGAATATTCCATGGGCTACCAAAAGAATGAATGTCTTAGAAAAGGGGAATCCATAGCGCTCCTTGGAGGCGAGGATGACAAAGCTTCATCTTTCATACTTTGGACATGTTATTGTTGTTGTTGTTATGTGCTGTCAAGTTGACTTTGACTCATAGCGATCCTATACCTTTGGTTTCACTCTTTTCCGGACAAACCGATTTTTCTCTTGGCAGTCCATGATGTGTTCAATATTATTCTCCAGCACCACAACTCAGAGACATCAATTCTTCTTCTGTCATCTTTGGTCATTGTCCAGTTCTCTGTTGCAAAATAAGTGATTGTGAAGACCATGGTCTGGATCATGTGCAACTTAATCTCTAGACTGACATCATTGCTCCTCAGCACTCTGGAGAGGTCTCTGACAACAGATTTTCCTAACACAATTTGACTTTCATTTCCTGACTTTTGGTGCCAAGAGTGCTGATTGTGGATCTGAGCAAGCTGAAATTGTGGACAATCTCCATCTATCATAGTGCTGCCAACTGTCCCAGTCGTAAGAATCTTTGTTTTCTTGATGTTGGACTTCAATTCATATTGCATACTACAGTCCTTGACCCTCTACAGCAAGCGCTTCAGGCCCTCCTCAGTTTCAGCAAGCAGGGTTTTGTCATTTGCATAACGCAGGTTGTTGATGAGTCTTCCTCCAATCCTGATGCCACATTCCTCCTCATAAAGTTCAGCCTCTCAAATGATCTGTTCTGTACATAGATTGAAAAGGCATGAAGACAGGATACATCCCTGACACACTCCTTTTCTGATTTTGAACCATGCATTGTTTCTTTGCTCTATTCTCAAGACTACTTCTTGGTACAAGTATAGGTTTTGCATGAGCGCAATCTAGTCTTCTGAGATTCTCATTGTTCTCAAGGTTAGCCACAATGTTTCATGATCAATACAGTGAAATGCATTTGCACAGTCAATGAAACACAGAGAAATATTCCTCCTGTACTCTCTGTTTTCAGCCAAAATCCATCTGACTTTGACTATAATGTTCCTAATGCAATGGCCTCTTCTAAACCCAGCTTGCATTTCTGATAGTTCTCTCTCTGTACTGTCCTGATAGTTTTGGATAATCTTCAGCAGGATATGTTATTATGAGAGGCTATTCTTTGGGAAGGGGTATTGTTCTTGGAATGGTGGAGGGTCAGAAAACAAGAGGAATAACAATGAGTTCAAATGTATCCGAGATGGTAAGATGGCATAGGGTGGGAAAAGATTCAGATATGTCATTCACAGGGTCACTATGAGTACAATTTGGCTTGATGGCCCCTAACAACAACTATGAATAATAGACCTAACTAAACCTCTGTCCTATCCTGTGCCATCGTCATAACCTCTGATACACTTGAGTTCATTGCTACAGTCACCAGGCCAATCCATCTTACTGGGGGTCTTCCTATCTTTCCCTGACCCTCCAACCTTTCCAAGGATGATGTGCCTTCTCAAGAAATAGCCTTGCCTAGCTGTGTGTTCAAAGTATGAGAGATGAAGATTTGCAACCTTTGCCTTCAAAGGCTGTACTTTTTCCAAGACATAGATGTTTATTCTTTGCTGTTGGCAGTCAAAATGTCACATTTTAATTAGTTTTTGCACTAATTTATTAGTTTTCATATACCTTGTGTTTGATTCATGTATATTGTTTTTATGCATTCATATACGTTGTATTTTTTGTAATTATTTACTATTATTAATTATTAATTAATGTCTCATCACTCCCTCTCATCAAGTCCCTATTGTACCTTGTCTATTCTTTCACTCGCCCTTCAATTCAGTCCACTAATTTCTTCTATGCCCTCATAGTTTTTATTCTTCTATACCTCTTCTGCCCTTCCCTCTCCTCTTTTGAATGACTATACATGTCCTGTTCCCATCTGCTAATTGCAATAGCTATGTTTTCCTGTGTCAGTTTTCCCCAGGGTGATCCTGCCTTGTCCTGATCTCTTTCAGTGTTCATTGTCTATACACTCTATTTCTGTTCTTCTTACTCCCCCCTCTCCCCAGTTATCCTCCTATTTTCAGGAATAAACAAATATTTTTTTATCTTCATTAGCAATTTTATGATTTTATTTATAGAATCATTAATACTACAAGTTAATTACTACAGTTAATAGAAAACTTGTAATTTTCTATTTACTTAGTCCTACAAAGAAAAACTGTGACTTTGAGGCTTTACCTAGGGGATCCTTTGCTTAACAGAGAGCCACTTCAAAGAACTTTAAACATTCAGGAATAATTTGTGAGATTTAAGAAGAATGGCTATAGCTCGGGTAATAATAGACCCTGTTTTGCTCTGGGTAATTGTGGCTTAAACCTGATGTCTCACAGCAATTATTAGTATAGTTTCCTCTTTCACTCTCACAAATGTCCCAAGTAGGTTATAAATTGTAAGGCTACCCTAGCCTGAGGGAGGAGTTGGCCTCAAGTATTGTCAAGGTCGAGTCGTGCCCTGTGGGGTTTTTAGTGTCTTCAGTAAATTGGCAAGATTTTGTTCTGCAGTGTGCCTCTGGGTAGACTTCAAATTTCAGATTATCAGCGCCTAACGCACTAACCATTTGAACCACCCAAAACTCCATTCATCTTGCCATATTGATTAAATAAGCTCATGCTCAGAGAGTCCTCATTGTTACTGACAGATGATCTGCACTCTAGCTATAAATTTAGTTTACTGGCTGTATTCCTTCTTGCAGGAACTATGTATTCACTGTTCTGACTAGTGTAGTTTTCATATAATTGTGACTATAGGCTTTCATATTTTATGTTATCATATGATTTTTCTAATTTTGTCATTTTCTTGAGCAATATATTGACAGAGTATTACTAGAAATTCAAGCTAGATTCAGGGAGGACATGAAATGATGTCCGTTGGATCTTGGTTGAAAGCAGAAAATACCAGTAAAATATTTATTTATGCTGTGTTGGGTATGCAGAGACATTTGACCAGATCATAATAAATTATCAATAACATTATGGGAATTATGGAATTCCATTATGAAAAATGGGAACAAAGATCAAGAAATAGACATTTGAACAGAACCAGAGAATACCGAATGATTTTAAGTAAGTAAAGATGTACATCAGGGTTTTACCCTTTCACTGCATCTGTTCAATCTGTATGTTGAGCAAAAATCCCAGCGAATTTAAACTATATAAAGAAGAACATGACATGAAGACTCTTTGCATGCAGATGACAAAATCTTGCTTGCAGAAAATTAAGAAAGCATGAAGTATTTTATGATGAAACTGAAAGACTAGTCTTCAGTATGGATTGCATTTCCACATAAAGAAAGCAAATAAATATCCTCAAAACTATACCAAAAATGTCACTATAATAATTGGAGGGGAACTGAACTTATCAATAATTTACGTTTACTTGGATCCATCACACACATAGAAGCAGAAATCACACAACAGTTTGCATTGGGCAAATCAGCTGGTAAGGAATGCTTTAAAGGGCTAAACAGTAGGGCTTTCACTTTGACAACTAAGGTATGCCTAACTCAAGCTGCAATATTTTTGATCCCTTCAAATACATGTGAAATTGGAGTTAGTAAAGAACACCAAAGACTAATTGATACCTTTGGAATTATGCCTAATAGTGAGAAAAATGGGCACTCCAGAACACCTAATAGTGCTCATTAGAAACCTGTACCTGGACCACTAAATAGTTATCAGAACAAAGAAAGGAAACCCTACAAGGATCAAAATTAGGACAAGAGTGAATCAGGGATGAGTCTCATCTCCATACCTTTTCATTCTATATGCAGAACAGATCATTTAAGAGCTGGACTTTATGAGGAGGAATGTGGCATCAGGATAGGTGAAAGACTCATCAACAATCTATGATATGCAAATGACACAACCTTGTTGGCTGAAACTGAGGGAAATCTGAAGCATTTGCTGCAGAAGGTTAGAGACTGCAATCTTGAATATGGATTGAAACTCAACATCAAGAAAACGAAGATTCTCACCACTGGACCAATTGACAGCAGTATGATAGATGGAGAAGAGATTGTGATTGTTAACAATTTCAACTTTCTCAGGTCCACAATCAACATTCTTGACACCAGCAGTCAGAAAATTAGAAGACTAATTGCATTAGGAAAATCTGTTGTTAGGGACCTCTGCAGAGTACTGAGGAGCAATGATGTCAGTCTAGAAACTAAGATGCACATGATCCTGGCCATGGGCTTCACAATCACTTGTTATGCATCAGAGACCTGGACAGAAGAAGAATTGATCTCTCTGAGTTTTGGTGCTGGAGAAGCGTATTTCATATATAATGGACTGCCAAGAGAACAAACAAGTTTGTTCTGGAGAGAGTGAAACCAGGTTGCTTCTTGGAGGCAAGGATTTGAAGCTCCATCTGATATACTTTGGGCATGTTGTCAAGAGTAACAAGTCCTTGGAGAAGGACATCATGATTGGAAGGGAGGGGAAACAGTGTAAGCGAAGAAGTTCCTAGAGGAGATGGATTGACATAACTGAGGTAATGGTATGGGTAGACGTGTCAGAGTCAGTGAGATTAACTCAGGATAGGACGGAGTTCAGAGCTATTGTGCATAGGGTCGCTATTAGTCATAAGCGACTAATTGACACATAATAACAACCAGGACAATCCCTAAAGCTAGCTAGCCACTGCATCCTCTGCCACCATGAAGACATCCTCACACTTCTAATCATGCCTATGCTGTGTTTATATGCCATCAAGTCAAGTATAATTCATAATGAGCCTATGAACAACAAATCTGAACCCTGTCCTATCCTTTGCCAGCTTTATCATCTCTGGTATTCTTGAGCCTGTTGCTGTGTGAATCCATTTTGTTGTGGGTCTTCCTCTCTTATGCTCACCTTCCACCTTCCCAAGCATGATCTACCTTTCCAAGGAATAGCCCCTCATAACAACATGCTCAAAATATGTGAGACAAAGCTTCACTATCTTTGCCTCTAAGGAAGCACCCTGATTAAACTTTCTTAAAACGTCTATTTTTTTTCTTTTGTACTTTTCTCAAACACTCTAAACATTGATGTTCAAAGGCATCAATTATTTTTCTGTCCTCCTTATTCATGTTACAGCTCTCAGACACATTGTTGTTGTTATGTGCCGTTAAGCAGTTTGCAACTCATAGTAACCCTATGTACAAGAGCCTTAAACCCTGCTCTATTCTGTGCAAACCTCGCCGTCTCCAACACACTCATTCCCACCACCCCATTCACAGAATTGATCCATCTCACTGAGGGTCTTCCTCTCCTGTGCCGTCCCTTCACCCTGCCAAACATGATGACCCTCTCCAAGGACCAGTCCCTCCTTGTAACATGCCCAAATTATGTCAGACGAAGCTTCAGAATCCTTGACTCCAAGGAGCATTCTGGCTTCACCCTCTCCAGGACAAACCTGTTTGTTCTCCTAGCAGTCCATGGTATATTCAACACTTTTCCAGCACCACAGCTCAAAGGCATCAACTCTCTTTCTATCATCCCTAGTCACTGTCCAACTCTGCGATGCATAGCACATAATTGCAAAGACTATAGCCTGGATCAGGCACACCTTAATCTCCAGTCTGGTGTCATTGCTGTTCGGTATTCTTGAGAGGTCCCTCACAGCTGACTTTCCCAGTGCAATTCGTCTCTTGATTTCCTGGCTGCTGGTACTCTCAAACACATAGTAATTGATTAAAAGACCATGACTTGAATAAAGTTCACCTTAGTCTTCAAATTGACATCATTGATCCTCAGTAACTTGGAATATCTTTTGTGAAAGATTTTCCCAATGCATGTGTCTTTTGACTTATTGTTTACTGGTACCAGGGGTGCTGATTGTAAATCAAGGCAAGATAACATTGTTGATAATTTTAATCTTTTCTCTATCTAGCGTGATGTTGTCTATGAGCTCTGTGATTGAGGACTTTTGTCTTCTTGATGTTGAGATGAAATTCATATTGAAGACTTTCAGTCTTTGATCTTCTGCAACAAGCACTTCAAATCTTCCTCACTTATAGCAAGCAAGGTTGTGCCATCTCCATAATGCATGCTGTTGACGAGTGTTCCTCCTATTCTGATGGCTGGCTATAGTTTAGGCTCAATCTTTGGATCAAGGAAGCCAAGATGGATCTTTTATTTACTGTACACAGAGATAGACTGATAGTTTGAGAAATAGTGATCAGAGCCCTGAAAGAGTGAGATTAACAACAGCAGATAGAGAGCGAGAGAGAGAGAACAGTTAGTATAGTGGACAGAAAGGTCCCCAAGCCAAAGGCGGGTGACTCTACTCTGCAGCGGTCAGGTCTGCCTTTAATTGTTTTGGTTGAAACATTCTTCTAGGTAGTGTAACCCTGGTATGTCCACTTGCTGTAACTCGTGGTTGTTGTGAAGCCGAACACTGTGACATTGATGAGTCAAATGCAAGAATGGTTACACATGGCGGGCAGTGTTTGGTAAAGCTCCCTGATTAAAACAAGTGTGGAGGGAGGAATGGCATCCACTTCCATAACAGCATGCCTCTGGAAACCCTGTGAACCTGGAGAAAGGACGAAAGTTATACAGGAAGTGTCCAGGACTTTCGTTCACGGAGTCATTATGAGTTGCCTGCGACTCGACAGCACTTAACAGCAACAATAGCACTCAACATCCATCCTGGGATAGACATAAATCTGAAAGCAAAATATTGTTAACCTAAACAACAACAACAACAAACCACCAGAAAACAACAACAAAAAGAAAAGTGATGTTCAAGAACTATTCTCTGACACTCGACCTGTGTCTTTGTGTTTTCACTTTGAGAAATTAATGATCAGTTAGTGATCATTAAGAAATCAATTGATGATCTTATTCATTGAAGCCATTACTTTCTTCCACTCAGGATCCTGATCAAAGCAGAGTTGAGAATATTTGACATCTAGTGAATACAATATGCACTGGTTTATTAAGGCCTCAGTTTATTTGGCTCATGGAGACTGAGAGCAATATGAACCAGACACATTATTTTTATTTTATAACATTCATACTTGGTAATGGACAATGGTCAAATTTATCACATGGCCATCTCCAGCTATCGTGTGATAGATAACTGAAAGGAACCTGTTTGTTGTGTCCCAGGCCATTTGGTTACTATGGATATACTGAGTTACCGGTTCCAAGTTTTAGCTGTAGTTTTAGTTGAGTCCCTGATTCGTGGTGATCCCATGCACAACAGAATTAATGTTTCCTAGGTCTGTGCCGTCCTCCTGACTTACTTCAGGTCAAGTTTTAGGTTAATAGTTTGTTATTGTTTTTAAATTGTGTGAAGATATGGATAATACCTATGCGCTGACTTTTGAAAATAAATTGCCAAGTCTTTCTTCCTAGTCTGTCCAAGTCTGGAAGCTCTGCTGAAACCACTTCACAATGATAGCCATACACAAACCTCCACTAATTGATGGATGATGCCTTTGTATAAATTGCATTGACCCAGAAGGCAAGAATTCTACCCTCAATCTAGTTCTGTCCCTTAATTATTTACAACTTTTTTGCAGAAGAGAGTGGTAGAAGGGCTGGAAAAGAGTCTGGACAGAGTCTGACACGATGCAGAGACCTTCTTAAATAGCCCTTCTTACCTTGCATGGGATTTATCTTGCCTTACTTTCGAGATGAGTTATTGCTGTGTGCCATCCATTCAGAACCAACCCATAGCTTATCCTCCAGTGGGTTTTCAGAGGCAATAAATCACATGGAAGGAGATTGCCTGTCTTTCTCCTGTGGACCAGCTGGTGTATACATGTCTTTGGGTGCAGTGCAGCCTCTTTTCTTTATTCTCTCTCTCTCTCTTTTTAAAAGTCATTATACTAGTTTATTTACAAAATTTGAATATAGGCCACCAGAGCTCTCTTACAAGATGAGAAGAGGCTTTTATAACAGAAGTTTATAACTTTCCTTTCTGGGATATTACGAAGACTTACTCTCAAAGGAAAAATGGGTACATTTTGCCATTTCCTAAATGTCTTTTTCTGACATTATTCTGAGGTACTTGTATAATTTAATGTGGGTTTCATCCTGCTGGGGGGGGGGAAGCATAGTGTTAAAGCTATAGATCAGAAAACGGACACATGACATATTTCCAAGCAATGTCTAGATGAGTAAATTTCAGTTGCATTTTTGAGAGTTGCACTACAGTTTTTAAAGACTAACCTTTATTAGAAAACTCAATATATGTTAAGAAAGTTGGAAAAGACTGTGGAATCCCAGAGCCCTGCTTATGTCATTCCCTAACCCCTGAGGGTTTCTCAGAGCAGAGTTTCCAGACTCTTGTACTATTTTTCAGGTTGTCTTTTTTTTCCCATTTCAAATGCAATTGGGAATTATTTTTGCCTATTTTATTTCCTTGATGATGGGATGAAAAAACCGTGTGACATTTGTTCTGGCCTGAGGGCCACAGGCTCTCGGGCCAAGAAAAGCCCATCTACACACCAGTTCTACAGGATGCATCACCTTTGCTCAGGAAACATTACGACTAAACTTCAGAGACATTGCTCCCAACATAAGGAATTACCAGCAGCTTATGTGTTTGGAATCACAGAAGCCAAGGAAGCTAATAAGTTATTAGTTGGAGGGCTGGTCAAAGGGAGATAGATGTTGAGGGAGGGGGTAGAAGTGGATAGGTATCCTGGTGGATGGTAGAGTAGGGAAATAAGTGGGTAAAGATGCGTATGAGAAAGGCAGGGACAACACTGACACTAAAGTTAACTCCACAATAAGGGATATACCTTTAGCTTGCTGGTCTATCTGATACTTCTCTAAATCTGAACATTCACACTAAGACAGACTAGGAAGAAGGATTGACCATCCAATTCTGAAATCGCAGGTCTCTGAAAACCCTATGTACAACAGAACACATTTAGATAGCAGAAAAGGCAAAGGAGGTTGAGTTTTCAAGTATGGAAATACAAAGGAAGAGGAACAATTGTAAGCAGACACTGGTGATTGGGACATGGAAT
>NW_006399810.1:14621416-14634291 GCF_000299155.1 Elephantulus edwardii | reverse complement strand
AGGAGAGACCAGTCCTTGGAGAAGGACATCATCCTTGGGAGGGTGGAGGGAAAGCGAAGGACGGGAAGGCCCTCTATGAGGTGGATTGATTCAGTGACTGGGATAGTCGGCATGGGAGTGTCAGATACAGTGCGATTGGCACAGGACAAAGCAGAGTTTAGGGCTGTTGTACATAGGGTCGCTATGAGTTGCAAGCAACTCGAAAGCACATAACAACAACAACAACAACAACATTTTAGTTCCATTGTGAAAACATGACTAACAGATCGTCTAGTTCAACTATTTCATGGGTGGAAAGATGAAGAAACTTTATCAGGTTCACACAGCTTAGTTAGCCTGGTTAGTGATAAAACTAGACTGAGGACTCAGCTCCCTTCCATACAACACAACTAAGTTCCCCACAATCACAATCCCTCAGTACTTAATTTGAGATGTGCAGTTCTTTTAACACAACTAAGTTCCCCACAATCACAATCCCTCGGTACTTAATTTGAGATGTGCAGAGCAAATTACTGGGGAAATGTTGATAGACAATGAATCTTGGCCACAATTTGTAACTACATATCAGCTGTGGTAGTAAATTAATCTCATTGGGTTTTTTGAGTCATGTCTTACTTTTGTAATTTTTTTCTGAGCTTCATTAAGATAATAGATAGTCACAGATTACGATTCACAATTAGCACCACTACTGTAATTAAAAATATTGAAACCTAATGGAAATCTGCCAAAATACAGGCCATTTTACCCCAGTTATTACTTTTAAAAAATATTTTCAGTCATGTGGATTGACAGATATTTCATTTAAATATCAACACAATGTAAGTACATAAATAATACAGTAGCATCATTTATACATAAACATATGATTTACAGTCATTTTTTTTTTTTAGCTAAAGAAGCTTTATTAAGGGGGCTCCGGGGAGGGAATCCTTGGTCTAGAGAGACAGACCAGGGAAAACCACGCTTACAATCACATTTTTTTCTTTATATATTTATTTATTATTATTCATTTTAATGAAAATTTAGGGAGACTTTGGATTTCCATTCTTTCATTGTTGCACTTTTCTACCTGCCCAACCCTCTCCCCCAGTTTGTTCTTCTCTTTGAAAAGTCAAAGAAAAATTCTTTCATTGTTATACAATCCCTCCCCCCAAGTCCACTCCACTACGCATTCACTTTGCCGATGCTGTTCAATCTTTAGAAAAAAAGACAAATTCTCAAGCAATTTCAATATCTTTGGCTGAAACTCTTGAGACTTTTCAGTACTATGACATGAAAGATCTACAACGTTCAGGGATGAAGAAGATACATAGTAAAGTTAGATCATGTATCAATGGGTTAAAGTAAAATCCGTGAGCCTTTAAACATAAGACAGATCTTTATGAAAAATGTTCCCCTCTTGCTGCTCCGCAGGTGCCTCTACCCCCTCCTTTCTGCATAGTTTTCAGAGGTCTGTGCCTTCCAGTTCACCCAAGTGATTCCTGCAGGAGAGTCAGTGGTGCGAGGAAGGTATGCTCAGGGTTGACTGAGCCAAGGAAGTGAGTTACTGCTCAGAAAAAGTGTGTTCTCCTATTTTTTATAGTGCTAATACGGAATGCTAAAAGGTCATATTGCTAAGAAAACATGTAATAAAGCATGTTCAGGAATTGATGCTTCAATATAGAGAGCCTCTCATAGTTTACTCTGTGGCAGGTTTTCAGATAGTAAACTGCACAGGGGCAGATTGCCTATTGTTCTCCTGCAGAGCAGCTGATGGATTCAACTGCATGCCTTAGGATTGGCAGCACTACTTTTATCACTAAGCCACCAGAGTTCTTGTCTCTGTCATATAGTAACTGTTGTCAAGTTTTCTGCTGGGGAAAGTGTGATAAAGCCTGACCTAACACAGAGGAATTGGAAGCTGTGCAGTGGGACATTTGAAAAAACTCAGAGGCAATTAGTTGAACATTGGGGAATTACTGATAAATAAGTATATGGAGAAAGTACAGCTCCTGTGGAAATGATCTCTCTAATCAAAAACAAGAGATCAGATTCCTGAAGACTAAAGCCATGAAGTTTCAGAAAGGAAGAGTGGTTGCTCAGAGAAGCATTGGCCTTGCCACCTCAGATCAGTTAAGTGACTGCTGAACCTTCATTCTGTCTGTGGATGAGAGTAAATGGCTTAACTTTCCGTCTTTGGTATAATATATAGGTAATTCCTGGCCACAAATAAACACAAGTTCAAATCAGGCCTTTTCTCTGGGCTTGTTCTTATGCAATTTCTCTGAACTGGCCTTGCTCTAATCAATTTGTATGGTGTCCTGACTACTTAGTGTAATGTCTTGTGTCCTTTGAATTCAGAGATCTATGAATTATCCGGGTTTAAACTCTCTAATTAGTTTTACCCAAGATTTGTCCCAAATGATCCAATGCTCTTGGAGTGTGGTTTGCTTCTATCCCTCTCTCTGTATTGAGTGTTCCAATTCTTTTTCTTTGTTGAAACCATTATTTTATTGATGTGTGGTACATATTCTCATCATGATTAAGAAAATATAACAGAAATCTTGATTTTTGCATAAAAAAGGGAAATAATCACAAAGCTAGAAAAGAATACTAGGTTTTAAAAATACTATTTGCACACATTTAAAATGCTGAATAAAAATAAAGAATTAAGAATTTATGTAACATCAGCTTTAATAGAAAATTTTTAAATGCCATTCATTAATTAGGAAATTATTAGTCTCAAGTGTTTAGGCTTAATGTTGAAGAAACTTTTGTAAACTTAGTTTGTTAAAAAACAACTATAGTATAAAAGGGGAAATATGAAGAACAAACTATCTTTATTTAACCTACCAAGAAATAACATACATTGCTAATAACCATAAAGTGTTCTACCTAAAGTTTCTAAGAACAAATAAATTTCTCCTGGTAGTCTTCTGGTTTAATTTTGATCTTTGTCTCTTCCCAGTAGCCTGGTGCTCTAACACCAAGGACTTAAAATTAGGCTTAACCTCTTGAGACAGTTCCTGATGCTCAAAGTAAATCCCCATCCCAACAAAAACCTACTGAGTTCCTATTTATTTTTTCTCTTTTTATTCATTTTTGCACATTTTATCCCCCCTAGTCCACCCTGCAATGCACCCCTTCTTCCATATTGTTCTCAGCCTCTTACCAATAATCTGAAGTTTTTATCACTTCCAAAATTTATTTACATTTAAAAATTGGGGGATGAATATCTCATTCCTCAAAGAAATAGTTCCTTAGTGCTATATATTTTAGATGTTGTTGTTATTGTTATGTGCCATTGAGTCACCTGCAACTCATAGTGACCCTATGCACAACAGCCCTAAGCCCTAATCTGTCCTGTGCCAATCTCACTGTCTACCACACACCCACCCCAATTACCCCAGTCACTGAATCAATCCACCTCATAGAGGGTCTTCCCCTCCTGTGCTGTCCCTCCACTGTCCCAAGCATGACATCCCTCTCCAAGGACAGGTCCCTCCTTGCAACATGTCCAAAGTATGTTAGATGAAGCCTCAGGATCCTTGCCTCCGAAGAGCAGCCTGATTTAACCCTCTCTAGGACAAACCTGTTTGTTTTCTTAGCAGTCCATACTCTTCTCCAGCACCACAGCTCAAAGACATCAATTCTCCTTCTATCCTCCCTAGTCATTGTCCAGCTCTCTGATGCATAGCAAGTGATTGCGAAGACAATGGCCTGTATCAGGTGCACCTTAGTTTCCAGAACAACATATTTTACATATACAGATAAAAATCAATGAAAGTATCACTTTATGACAGTAAAATTGAATTCTTATTATATACCAAGTCTTGCATGAAATGCTGTTTAAAAGGATATGTTAGTTAAATGTCATTAAACTCATTTCCATGAAGTGGGAACCAATTCATCACTGACCCTCCACTGAGTTTATGAGACTAAAAATCACATGACAGCAGACTGCTCATCTTTTGTGGAGCCATTGGTGGATTAGAGCCACCAGGGAGACCCAGTCTTTGAGTTACTAGTTCAATTAGCTATGGATTACACCATCAGAGTAAATATGTATATAGAGTACAGGTTGGATGGAAAGGATCCCTCCAATCAAGACAGAAATCAAATTTGGAGCCAAAAGCCATGAGATTTCAGAAAGGAAGAGCGATTGCTCAGTCAAGTCTTGGGCTTGCCACTTCAGGTTGGTTGAATACGGTGACATTTATATGGGTGCACTTATAAGAAAGCAAACTAATCTAGTTACAGTGAATGATCTCTAACTCATGGTAACCTCGTATATACCAGAATAGAGTTGTGCTCCGTAAGGTTTTCAGTGACTGCTATTTTCTAAGTATACTTGTAGGCCTGTCTTCTGTAATAGCTCTAAGTGGACTCAAACTTCCAACCTCTGGATTAGCAGTGAATTGTTCATGTCACCCAGGGACTCCAGGTCATCAGAAGGCATGCATTATTCTTTCTACCTTTAAAGACTAGAAAGTAGAGGCTCAGAATTGTTAAGTAGACTGCCCAACTCACACAGCTAACGAGTGACAGAATTGGGTCATGGATTTAACATCTTTATATCCTTTGACTTAAGTACAGTGGAGATGGTGAGGATGGGGCGGGATCAGGGAAGTTTTCAATCTGTTGCATATAGGATCCTTATAAATAAGAAGGGCAGGATTCAGGTCTGTTCAGAGGGTCACTATGAGTTGTACTTGACTCAATAACACCTAACAACAACAGAAATAATGACAACAACATCATTCAGGAAATTTTTTTTTCCAACAGTGAAGTACATTTATAGTGCTCACCTGTTCTCAAACCTTGCCTTTAGGTCCCCCCTCCCACTCCCCATGGAAAAAATGTTTAATGGAATGTATTCTTTCTGGGTTTGTAATGCTTAGAAATGTTAAAGAACTGGGGAAAGGAAAAGAGAAGGTCAGCTTCCTGTAATATTTTCTCATCACTTCTTGGCTACATCTTGGATCTTTGACCCAAGCCTACCTTTTTTTTGGCTATGTATAGCAAATCCAACTGGGAACTTTAAATATTTGTTTTATTTTGTTTGAGAAAGAAGCCCTAGTAGGAATGTTTGTTCTGACTTGTGTTTATTTTATACTAATAGAGTTAAATTTGAACTCATGGGATCTTATTACAATAGTCTTTGTCAAATTTGTTTCTACTCCATTAGTCTCATGACTCGCTACAGTGATACTTCCTTGTGGTTATTTCCTACTTCATTGCTCAATTCTGTATTGTTTTATGATTTCCACCTTTTGCCTAGTCTGAGATATGATGGCAGAGTCAGTCCTGGATCAAAGTTCAAAATCAGAATTTGTACTTCTAAGCATTCACATATCAGGTTTCAAGGTATGCCAAGGGTTGGCAGTGAGACTTTCCTTGCACTCCTCCACCCACCACCCACATTGAGATCCTCATTCAAAAAGTAGTCAGTGTCTTGTCAGTTACACAAAACTGACTCACAAATTGGTTGGCAGAATCAATGAGTAACTTAGTCTTCTCAGGAATATTTACACCGAAAAGTACAGCAAATGTATAAAAATCAATAAACTTCTAAATGATAGAAATTGAGACAAGACAATAATGACTTGGGAGGATTTTAAGCAGGATTTTACATTTCCATTATTGTACTTTTGAAATCCAGAATATGTGTTTTGTTCTTTCTAATATGATTTCTGTCATTTAATTGATACTCTATTTGATTAGCAAGTGTTCTCATATGTTCCTTTAGTTCTTTAGGAAATATTTGCTTTAGTGCTTTGAACATATTTAAAATAACTGATTTAAAAATCTTCATGTAATGAGTCCAATCTCTGGACCTCCTCAGGAACAATGTGTCTTGCTTGCTTTCCAAGACATATTTGTTTGTTTGTTTGGCAGCTCATAGGATATTCAGTACTTTTTTGCAACACTATAGCTCAAAGGTATTAATTATTCTTCTGTCATCCTTACTCCTTAACAAGATCTCTGATGCACAGCAAGTGATTAAAAAGACTATATCTGAATGAGGTGCACCTTAGTCTTCAATGTGACATCATTGTTCCTCAGTAATTTGGAGAGATACCTAATTTTCCCATGCAATCTCCTGACTGCTAATATCAAGGGTGCTGATTCTGGATCCATGTAAAATGAAATTGTTGATAATGTCAATCTTTTCTCCATCTCTCATGGTGTAATTGATGGGCCCAGTAGTGAAGAATTTTGCTTTCTTGGTATTTAGATGTAATCCATATTGAAGGCTGTAGTTATTAATCTTCAACAGCAAACTCTTCAAGTCTTCAGCAAGCAAGGTTGTGCCAACTGCATATTGCAAGTTATTGATGAGTCTTCCTATGATTCTGATGCCACATTCTTCTTCAAAGAGTCTAGAGTCTTGAATCATTTGCGCAGCATACAGACTAACTAGGTATAGAGAAATGATACAACCAACCCCAAAGCACACTTTTCTTCATTTTAAAACATGGATTTTTCCCTTGCTCTGTTCAGACAACAGCTTCTTGGTCTAGGTATGAGTTTCATGTGAACATAATTAGGTGTCTTGGGTTTCTCATTTTTCTCAGTGTTAGCTATAAATTGTTATGATCCATGCAGTCAAATGCCTCTGTATAGTCAATAAAACACAAATAGACATTATTCTTGTATTTTCTCTCTTCAACCAGGATCCCTTTGACATCAGCACTGTTATCCCTGGTGCCAAGACCTCTCCTAAACCCAGCATGAACTTCTGGCATATCTTTGCCAATGTACTGTTCTAGCCAGCTTTGGATGATCTCCAGAAGTATTTTGCTTGTATGTGATATTAACTATATTGTTTGATAATTTCCACATTCTGTTGGATCACCTTTTTTGGGAATGGCAACAAATATGAATCTCTTCCAGTAAGTCAGCCAGATTTCCTTAAACTCTTGAAACCAGTAAGTCTCTCTGGATTGTTGCAAATGCACGTAGGGGAATGTCTTCAAGGCTCAGTCAAGCAGTTGATAGTTCTACCTTAGCCTTTACTTTCTGTTTTCCCAAAGCCTTGTGGTCCATCAGAGGTGAGAGCTTAGAGCCTTCTCAGATCTTTCTTGAGCTGCTGTTCCTGGACTTGGTCCATGCATGCCTGTTCCTAGCATCGTCTTCTAGATTCCCAGGAATATACCAGACTTTCAAAGGCTCTATGAACATCTCATTGCCCAGAATTTCCTTTTGAGCTTTCTGGTTAGTCTATCATTTCCCCTTAGATTACTTGGGCACTAGAGCTGTTACACTCAATTACTAGCTGAAAAGTTGACTGTTTAACCACAAATGTCTCTTGTAGACTGAGTTACCTATTTCTGAAGTCAGTCATTGAAAACTCCATGGATCAGCTTTCTACTTTTGACACATCTCAGCTGCAACTTGCAAGTTGATGATACACTTTATTGTCTGCCTCAACTATTATCCATTACTTCAGGTATCTACTCAGTTTGTAATTATTTTTGACAAATATTTCTAACAAAAAGACTTTTTCACACATTAAGCTCCTCAGTTCACTGCCATTGAGTTAATTCTGACCCAGTGACACTCCATGGGGTTTCTGAGGTTAATGTGAGGAAAATCTCCAACTCTCTCATTCAGAGCTGCTGGATTTGAACCTCCAGAAATGTGCACACTCTTCTATTAGAAGTTGTATAGTTTATCTTTCAATATGACTTTCCTAGTCATTATTTGACTTTGACGTGTAGATAGGCAGGAATATGTGAATAGGGCTTGTTAGTCTATCTGCAAGGGGATTGACTATCTACAAATCCACAATAGATTAACTAGACTTGTCATTAAATTGAGCAACCTAGCAGCAAAGAAAACTCCATGTGAAGAAGAGAAGAAACTTCACCACCATGAAAAGAGCAAGCAATAGGACCTATGGGACCAACAGGAATAGCATAGCAGCCACTGCAGAGAAACAGAGATCTGACATGAGACAGAGAACCAGAGACCTGATGTGAGATGGGACCTTGGGACTGCTCCATCATTGAAGTTGGAGCTAAGAGTCTTTGCCCAAGTTTGTTGGACAACTAGGGATGGGGGTGGGGCGTAATTTCCAGAACTGAGAACTTTGTTAAACTGGCCTAAAACCACAAGGTTTAAGAGGTGCCTGTGAGCACATTTTGGAAGCTGTCCTGAATATGCTATGTTACTAACCTGGATTTTAACATTTTGACTTCCCCAATATGGTTCGTTGTGGTCTGTGAGCTATCACATCAGATTTTGGATATAATAAAGCAGTCAAATTGGTGTTGAGATGAATAGAAAAAGGTGTGGGTGTGTGGGAGACATGTCTGCCCCTATGGGAATTGGTTTTGTGCTATTGATGTTGATAATGGGGTCAGTTCCCTTTTGTGAAGTTGGTAAAAGTCAGATTTGGCTGTTGCCAGATGGTCTTTGCTCTTTTTACAGAAGTGTAACACATTATGGAAGCAAGTTCTTAGTCAGGTTAAATAAAGGCAATGCTGTAGGTGCAGTTTTCATGGTACTAGATGCTCTGCTGTTATGTGCAGTCAACCTCAAAATGATTCGTAGTTGACCCTGTAGCAGGTTTTCAGAGGCATAGGGAGGAGATTTCTCATATTCCTAACTGAGGAAAGCTGTTGAATTCCCACTCTCTGCTTTTGGGTTGGTAGCACAACCTCTAACCCTCTAGGCCACCAGTGTTCCCTATAGTACTATCATACAGGCCAAATAAAGGCAAATCCCTGGGAATAAGGATTTGAATGAGCTCCAGACTCATTTTCTGGCATCTTGTTGCTGGCATCTTGCTAATATTTATTCACTGTTGAGTATGGGTTGTTAATTTTCAAGGCTAGTCTGAAGCTCATGGAGCTCTGCTGGCTTAGTCCATGGGGAGTTGCACAGCTAACTCAATAGCCACCTCTCTGGCATTTCTAATTCACCAGAGATTCTGTGGGAAAATACATGCTGTCTCCTTCCACTCCTTCCATGAGATTTACATCCTCAGAAACCCAACAAAAGGTCAGCTATGAGGTGGTTCTGACTCAACAGGAGTGAGACCAACAGAAGACAGACCATCAATCTGGAAAGCGTGTGTTATAATTGGGACAGGAAAAGAACAGCACAAAGTCCACTGTTTTACTGAGATTCAGCCATTTTTTCCCTTGAGGAAAAGTCCCCCAGATTCCTGCAAGTCTTCAGTTAATATTAAGAATTCTGATAAAGTTGATTCTGACAATTTGTGCTAGTTTTCTCATTGCTGTTAAGGCGGGAAAAATTTTTGAAGATCCTTACTGTGCCCTTTCTTACTGATGTCTCCCGGAGTTATTATGACAACATGTTTAAAATCATAGTTTTGCCTGTTTATAGAAGAAAAAAAATAATACAGTGTACTACCTTGTATATTTTTAAATTGAGAACTAAAATTTTTCATTATATGTAGTTACAAAGGCTATAATTTCTAGCATACTGTAAATGTTGACATTTTAGGATGAAACTATTGTACTATTCTTATAAATGTCACCAGTGAAATCTAAATACATTAACAATTTGATACTTACCATCATCCATTTAAAAGATTCATGATCAACTTCTATTTTAACACATGCAAAGTTTACATAGAGCTTTATTCTTTCTGAACACTTATTTACATTTCCACAGTATTTCAGCCTAATGTAATATTCCTATGCTGTAGGGTTCTTTATTGATCAATGTTTATTTACAATTTGAAATTAATATACCTTGCTCACATTTTCTGCTACCATAACATCTTCAGTATTAAACATAATCTTCTGGATTGAGTTGTTATGATAATTCTTATTGGTACCTAATTAATACAAATATTTTTATTTTTATATATTTTTAAAATTATAAAATAGAAAGATAAAATTGGCTCTACTTTGGAAATGTTGATATGAAGTAATATCCTTGGAGAAGCACATGATGCTGGAAAGGTGGAGGATTGCCGAGGGAGAGGAAGACCCTCGATCAGGTAGATTGACACAGTGACTGCTGCAATGGGATCATATGTGTCAGGAAGTGTGAGGATGACACAATATAGAACAGGATTCAGATCTTTTGTTTATAGGGTCACTATGAGTTGTACTCAATTAGATGGCACCTCACAATGGCATGAGATAAATGGAACTTTTCCCCTGTATTTAGTTTGTGTACTTTTTAATTAGTATTGCATAATATTGGAATATGAAAAGGTTCAATAACAATCCCATACCCAGTTTTTGCTTTTAATAGTTATTTAAGTCCTGAGTAATCTTTACACATAGAAGCAGATGCAAATGGAAGAGATTTTGTTACAGAAATATCACAAAGTTCTCTGAACTCTTTTAAGTATTTGAGTAAAATTCACATATTGATTTGTGAAAACAAATTTTTTTAATGATCAATTGAAGAACTGAATGATATAAATTCAAATTTGTTAAAAGTGAAGACTCAGAAACTATTTGACTAGCCAAAAAATGGTCCCTTACTCATGTAACTCACTTTACTAAACCAGTTCTTGTCCCTCAAATTGGCCCTCATTTGGAGAACCTGCATCTTCATCATGGCTATAGCCCTGGGTAGTTTCCTTTTATATGTGAAAGCTGATAATCTAACAAACAATTCCTTAAAAACTACCTCTGTCTGTAGAAAACCTTCATATATCTGAGTAGTACTCACATATTAATTTTGAAAACTACTGACCCTCTATTTTGCCAACATCCATCAGAAAACACCAATTGTTCAGTAATCATGATATATGTGAAGTAATACCTGTCTCTTCTTATGAGTTCCTGATGTCACTGAAACGCACTAACTGGAACTCAAACTGACTCGTCACTTAAGTTTTGTTTTTTTTTAATGTGCTTTACCTTTCCCTAAGGGAGCTTTTGTTTAGTTGCATTTACTGATATTAGGTGTAAGTTGACACCAAACCAGATAAAAGTATGTTTTTCAGTAAAAAATGAATAAAGTCTAGATTGAGTCTGACAAACCTGGTTTGAAATACTCTATAACACGAGATCATACTATGAGAATAAAATGTGTATCTATCATGTTTAATTTTACCTTGAGTAGTATTAAACTGTAATAATGCAGAGTACTTACTCAACTAGTATTTCTTCATCAGTAGGGAGCTCTGATGACAGTACAGAGGGAGTTGTGAGGATAACTCAAAGGTGGCACCTCTCTGGAGATTCAAATCCATCAGAGGCTCCAAAGAAGAAAGATGGGAAATTCCTTCTTGTGCAGCTTACAACCTCTGAAAACGTACTGGAGGATCAGCTAGGAGTTAGTTTCAACTCAATGGTAATGAAGGGTGTTTTGTTTATTTGTTTGGTTTTCTTTTTAAATTGTATTTTTTGGTCTTTTTTAGTCTTTCTTAGCAAAAGTTTTTTTCTCATATGAAGCAGTGATGATGATGTTGCTACTCACCATTGAGTCTAAACTGACTCACAGCTGACCTTTTAGCAGGTTTTCAGTCTGTGTATTGCAAGGCAGAAAATTACCCATCTTTCTACTACAGAGTCAACTGGTGGATTCAACACACCAGCAATATTGTTGCTGTAGGGGCTGTTGAGTATGACTCATAGCAAAGCCTCATGAACAATCTACTGGAACCCTGTCCTATCCTGTGGCATTCTCATCATCTCTGACACACTAGAGCCCATTGCTGATGTCACTGTGTCAATCCATATTGTTGGGGGTCTTCACTCCTTTGCTGACCCTCTATCTGTCCAAGCATGGTGTCTCTTTCCAAGGAATAGCCTTGCCTAGCTACATCTTCAAAGTATATAAGATGAAGCTTCACGACCTTTGCCTCTTCAAAATATATAAGATGAAGCTTCACCACCTTTGCCTCTAAGAATCACTCTGCCTGCATTTTCCCCGTTCATATCCATTTATTTTTTTGGCAGCCCATGAAATATTCAGTACTCTTCTCCAACACCACAACTTAAAGGCATTCATTCTTCTTCTGTAACCCTTATAGATTTTGTAGTTCTCAAATGCATAGGAAGTAATTGAAAAGACCATGACCTAAATTAGGCATACCATAGTCTTCAACTGACATCATTATTTTTCAGCATTTTGGAAAGCCCCATGACAGCAGATCCCATTTGAAAACCCTATTAGCCCTAATAATAGGATGTATTTTTTTAACCTTATTTATTTATTTTCATGAAAGTTTACAGTGACTTTGCATTTCCATTCATTCATTGTTGCACACTTTTCCTCCCTGCCCACCTCTCCCTCCAGTTCTCTTTTCTCTTCAAAAAGGAAAAAATTTTGTTTTTTCATTGTTATACAATCCTCCCCGCTCCAGTGCATTCCACTATGCACCTTTCATTCTGGACTCTCGTCATGACAATAATACCTAATCTTATATACCCTTACTCTGCCTTAACTGTTTAAACTCAGTATACATTATTTATCCCCTCTTAGTTTCCTCTGAACTTCGATGTCAGTCCTGCATTACAACATTGGGTCTAGGTAGTGTTTGTCCTTTTCTGACTGAGATATTTTGCTCAGCATAATGTCCTCCAGGGTCACCCATTTTGTATAATATTGCATGAGTTCCTTGTTTTTCAATGCAGCATAGTATTCCATTGTGTGAATATACCACAGCTTCTCTATCCATTCGTGTGTTCGTGGGCACTTGGGTTGTTTCCAACTCTTTGCTATTGTGAACAAAGGTGCAATAAACATGGGTGAGCATTTATCAGCTTGGGTGGCAATTCTGGTTTATTTACGGTATATTTCCAGTAGTGGAATTTCTGGGTCAAATGGTATTTCTATTTCTAACTTTTTTTGTTGTTGTTCAGAATTTACTTCTTTTGTTTTAATTTGCTCATCCCTTTGAGATACTGAAGAAATGCAAGTAAAGTTATACCATATTTTTTATTAATTAATTT
>NW_006399810.1:14614840-14620736 GCF_000299155.1 Elephantulus edwardii | reverse complement strand
ACCATTTTACACTCCCACCAACAGTGAACAAGGGTTCCAGTCTCTCCACAACCTTGCCAGCATTTGTTGCTTGCTGTTCTGTTAAATTTTGCTAGTCTTACTGGGGTGAGATTATATAGTTGTTCTATTTCTAACTTTTTGAGAAAGCACCACACTGCCTTCCATAGTGGTTGCACCATTTTACACTCCCACCAACAGGGAATAAGTATCCCAGTTTCTCTGCAACCTTGCCAGCATTTGTTTGGTGTTGTTCTGTTAAATTTTGCTATTCTTACTGGGGTGAGATGATATCTCATAGTTGTTTTGATTTGTATTTCTATTAGAGCTAAGAATTATGAACATTTCTTCATGTGTTTGTTGGCCATCTGAATGTCTTCTTTGGTGAAGTGTCTGTTCATATCCTGAGCCCATTTTTCAGTTGTAATGTTTACCATTATCTTGTTGTGATGCTTGGGTGTTTTATAAATTCTAGATATAAGTCCCTTTTCAGATATGTCATTACCAAATATATTTTTTCCCAGTCTGTGGCTTCCCTATTTACACAGTTGAAGAAGTTTTTGGATGTGCATAAGGATTTGAGTCTTAGAAGGTTTCATTCATATATTTTATCCTCTCCTGGTGGTAGGGTTTTCATGATGTTTGGAAGATGTTTATGTTATGGATTAGAACTTTTAGAGTTCTTCTAAGCTTTTGAAGTTTATAGTCCTTGATCCACTTTGAGTTGATTTTTGTGTATGGAATGAGATGTGGATCTTGCTTGAGTTTTCTACAGATAGTTTTCCAATTTTGCCAACACTGTCTTTTAAAAAAGGCTATCGTTTCCCCACTTAACTGATTTCATCTTTTTGTCAAAAATCAGTTGACCATAGATAGATGGGCTGATTGCTGGATTGTCTGTCAGTCATTATACCTGTACCTATACCACACTGTCTTGACCACCATGGCAGTGTAGTAGGATTTGAAATCAAGGAGTGAAATGCCTGCTACCTTGTTTCTCTTTTTAAGGAATGCTTTGCTTATTTGGGGCCTCTTTCCATTCCAAAAGAGATTGGAGATTGCCTTTTCTATCTCACTGAAGAATGGAATTGGTATTTGTATTAGAATTGCATTGCACGTTTAAATTGCCTTTGGTAGTATTGTCATTTTCACAATATTGGGTCTTCCTCTCCATGAGCAAGGGATATTCTTCCATTTATCCAGATCTCTTTTTGTTTCTTGTAGTAATGTTTTGTAATTTTCTTTTAATAGATCCTTTGTGCTTCTGGTTAGATTTATTTCCAGGTATTTAATCTTTTGATTAGCTATTGTGATGGGTATTGTTTTTCTTAGCTTCAGCTCTGTAATCTCTTTGTAGAGAAATCCAATTAATTTTTGTATGTTGATCTTGTATCCCATCACTTTGCTGAACTGGTCAACTATGCCCAGTAGTTTTCTTGCTGATTATTTAGGGTTTTCTAAGTATACTATCATATCATCTGTATATAGAGATAATTTTAGAACCGTTTTGCCAATTTGGATACCTCTTATTTCTTTCTCTTGTCTATTGCTATCACTAATACTTCCAATACAATATTGAATACAAGAGGTGATAGTGGGCATTGTTGCTTAGTTCCTGTACTCAGAGGGAATGCTTTTAATCTCTCCATTGAGAACAATGTTGGCTCTAGGGTTTGCATACATACTTTTCATTATGTTGAGGAAATTCCCTTATATTCTTATTTTGTTGAGAATTTTTATCAGGAAAGGAGGTTGGATTTTGTCAAAGGCCTTTTCTGCCTCAATTGTTAGGTACATGTGGTGCTTGTTCTTTGTTTTGTTAATGTAATGAATTACACTGATTATTTTTCTTTTGTTGAACCATCCTTGCATACCTGTAATGAATTCTACTTGGTCATGGTGAATTACTTTTTTTGATATATCATTGGATTCTATTGGCCAAGATTATACTGAGAATTTTTGCACCTATGTTCAGGAGAGATCTGTCCTTGGAGAGACATATCATGCTTGGGAGGGTGGAGAGACAGCACAGGAAGGGAAGACCCTCGATGAGATGGATTGATTCAGTGACTGGGGTAATCAGGATGGGTGTGTCAGAGGCAATGCGATTGTTTAGGGCTGTTGTACATAGGGTCGCTATGAGTCGCAAGCAACTCGATGGCACATAACAACAACAAATGTTCATGAGAGATATTGCCCTATAGTTTTCTATTTTGGTGATGTCTTTACCTGGTTTTAGTTTCAAGGATGTGTTTGCTCATAGAATGAGTCTGGCAGAATTCCATCTTTTTCTATTTTCTGAAATAGTTTATGCAGAATTGGTGACAGTTCTTCTCTGAATGTTGTTATGTGCCATCAAGTCTCCTGTGACTCATAGCGACCCTATGCACAACAGCCCTAAACCCTGCTCTATCCTGTGCCAACCTCACCGTTTCCAACACACTTACTCCCACCACCCCAATCACAGAGTCCATCCATCTCATCGAGGGTCTTCCTCCCCAGCACTCTACTCTCCCAAATATGATGTCTCTCTCCAAGGACTGGTCCCTTCTTGCAACATGCCCAAAGAATGTCAGATGAAGCTTCAGAATCCTTGACTCCAGGGAACATTCTGACTTCACCTTCTCTAGGACAAACCTGTTTGTTCTCCTAGCAGTCCATGTTATATTCAGTACTCTTCTCTAGCACCATAGTCCAAAGGCATCAATTCTCTATCATCCTTAGTCATTGTCCAATTCTCTGATGCATAGCATGCAATTGTAAAGACTATATCCCAGATCAGGCACATCTTAGTCTCCAGTCTGATGTTTTTTGCTCTTCAGTACTCTGGAGAGGTCCCTGACAGCTGAATTTCCCAATGTAATTCATGTAATTTCCTGGCTGCTGGTACAAAAAGTGTTGATTGTGGAGCCAACCAAACTAAATTTCAATCTCTTCACTATCCATACTGATGCTGCCAATTGGTCCAGAGGTGAGAATCTTTGTTTTCTTGATGTTTAGCTTCAATCTGTATTGAAGGCTACAATTCTTGACCCTCTGCAGCAAGTGCTTCAGGTCCTCCTTAGTTTCAGCAAGCAGGGTTGTGTCATCTGCATAATGCAGGTTGTTTATGAGTCTTCCACAAATCCTGATGCTACATTCCTCCTTGGTACATCCCAACCTGCATACAGATTGGAAAGGTATGGAGACAGAATACATTCTTAGTGAACCCCCTTCCTGATTTTGAACCACGTTTTGTTAAACTGTTTTCATCAAGAAACTTTTAAATTTCATTTTTATTTTATTCCTTTTAGTACCCATTCATGTTCAAGCAAGGTGTTCAGCTTCCAAATGTATGGGTTTTTTCCCTCCTTTATCCTCTTGTTACTAATTTCCAATTTTGTACCATTGTGGTCTGAGAAGATGCTTTGCATTATTTTTATGTTGATTTTTAAAAAATTTATTGATGTTTGCCTTGTGACCTAAAATGTGATCTATTCTGAAGAGCATTCCATGCACTTTGGAGAAAAAGGTATAGTGTGCTTCCCCCCCTTTTTATGCATTAGCTTATAAATATATATGAGATAGAGTAATTTTATTGTGTGGTTTAATTATTCAGCATCTTTGTTGAGTTTCTTTCTGGTAGTTCTATCTTTTCCTGGGAGTGGTGTACTGAAGTCTCCAACTACTATAGTAGCATTGTCTATTTCCTTTCTCAGTTCTGTTAATGTTTGTTTTATGTATTTTGTAGCTGTCTCATTTGTGCATAGATATTTATTATTGTTGTATCCTCTTGTTCTATTGACCCTTTAAGCATTATGTAATAACCTTCCTTGTCTTTTGTGATGGTTTTTGCATTGAAATTTATTTTATCAGAGATTAATATAGGTACTCCTGCTTTTTTACGGTTCCCATTTACTTAGTATATTCCCCTCCCCATCCTTTTATTTTAGTCTTTTTTATCATCACTTTTCAGATGTGTCTCTTGTAGACAGCATATTGATATATTATTTTTATCCAATTTGCTACCTGTTTTTCTTCAGTGATGTACTTAAATCATTCACATTCCAACTCAATTGTTTGAGAGTTTTGTTGCAAAATATTCAACACATAATGTTAGCCATAATTTGTTACTATCCACATATTCAAATGCCTATATGCAATCAATAAAGCACAGGTCAGCATCTTAAAAGTATTTTCTGCTTTCAACCAAGATCCATCTGATGGCATCATCACACTCTCTTCTGAATCTAGCTTGATTTTCCGGTAGTTGCCTCTTCATATACTACTCTGAGAAATTTTTAAATTATCGTCAGTAAATTTGTATTTGTATGTGATATTAATGATATTTTTCAATAATTTCCCCATTCAGTTGGATTGTATGGCATAGGCACAAATATGGATCTTTTCCAGTTACTTAGCCAGGTAGCTTGTCTTACACCAGGGCATAGACAAATGAGCACCTTTCCACTGCATCTATTTATGAAACATTCAATTGGCATTCAGTAAACTTTTTATTGTTATGTGGTGTTGAGTCAGCTATCATTCTGCAAACAGTGGGTCTGAACCTTGCCCTATCCTGTGCCATCCATCACTCATCATCTCTGGTACAACTTACTCCATTGTTACAATCATTCTGTCAATTACGTTGCTGAAGGTCCTCCTCCTTTGTGCTGATCCTGCATGGTTTTCCAATTATGATATCATTTTCTAAGAACTGAGACCTCCTAACAACATGCCCAAAGTATGTGAGATGAAGCTTCACTGTTCTAGACTCTAAGAAGCACCCTACTTGGATTTTCTGTTTGTTTGCTCTTTGGAAATTCTTTAAATATTCAGTACTCTTCCCCAACAGCACAACTGAAAAACATTGACTCTGTTCTGTCAACCTTAGTCATTTTAAATCTTTCAGATGTGTAGTAAGTAGTTGTAAAAAGACTTTGGCTTAGACCAAATGTACTTTAGTCTTTAATCTGACATCATTGTTGTTCAGCACTTTGGAGAGGTCTTTGACAGATTATATCAATGCCACATGTCTTTTGAATTCTTGACTGCTATTATGGTGTTATTGGTCCTTTGGTCCTTAATATACATTTTATATAATCAACTATTAATATTATTCATATGCACACACATATAAATGCACACAATTTTAAAAGTGGATGATGATATTTGACTTGAAATTTCATTAATCAAGCCAGATAAAAATGAGCTCTGGAGATATATTAGATGGTATGCTCGGGTATTTATTGTGAACTTGACAGCTTGAATTCCCAATAAACACTCAAATACACTATCTATTTTTCCCATCTATTATTATGTTATCTAGTAAACCAGTGGTGAAGAATTTTGTTTCTTTGAGGATGAGATTTAATCCATATTGAAGCCTTTAGTCTTTGATCTTCTGACAAACAATAAGCATACTTTGATATACTTAGTTATATCAGGCAGGAGAAAGATTGACAATCTCCGCCCATGCGATCTACTGACTGTGAAAACCTACTGGAGGGTCAGTTAAGGTCAGTTCTGACTCTATAGTACACGACAACAACAATATACTCTTTTGTGAATTTGTAAATGAAAACTTTTACCTATTTTTCCAATTATATTAACTCTTTCTCATTGATTTGTTTGAGTTATCCATGACATTGTAGTTTGTGACAGGGAGCTCTGGTGGCCTAGTCTGTAGGAATCTGTGCTACTAATCCATGAAGCATACTTCTTGGGAGTGCAAATCTATCCAATGAAACTTGAGAAAAAGATGAGTAATCTGTGCAATTTACAACTTGCAGCCTCAGAAACCTAGTGGAGGTTCAACTATGAGTCACTTCCCACTCCACAGCAACAGAGAGAGAGAGAGAGAGAGAGAGAGAGAGAGAGAGAAAGAAGAAGAAGAAGAAGAAGAAGAAGAAGAAGAAGA
>NW_006399810.1:14593833-14614246 GCF_000299155.1 Elephantulus edwardii | reverse complement strand
AGTCCATGGTATTCTCAATACTCTTCTCCAGCACCACAGCTCAAAGGCATCAATTCTCCTTCTATCCTCCTTCGTCATTGTCCAACTCTCTGATGCATAACAAGTGATTGCGAAGACCGTGGCCTGTATCAGACACACCTTAGTCTCCAGAGAGACACCATTGCTCTTCAACACGTTGGAGAGGCCCTAACAGCAGACTTTCCATGGAAATGCGCCTTTTAATTTCCTGGCTGCTGGTGCCAAGACTGTTGACTGTGGAGCCAAGCGAGGACCAATTTTTCCACCAACTAGGACCTGAGGAGTGGGCCTTTTCAATTAAAAGTTGGTTGGAATCATCAGGGACAATAGGCTTTTGAATTAACAGTGCAACATGCTATGGACTATTCCACCAGAGTCTCTTTTAATAACTACAACATTATAATAAATCTTGATGTCTGGGAGGAAAAGACTGCATTTTGATCTTTTTCAGGAATCTCTTACCTATTATTGGTCCTTTGTTCTTTCACACAGATTTTATAATCAACTTACAACATTACACATATCCAGGTACATAGGAATGCATGTAATTTTTAAAGTGGTTGGTATTTGACTTGAGATTGTATTTATCAAGTAAGATAAAAAGGTGTAGGACATTGTGTGTTTGGCTGCTGACCAAATGGCCTGTTGTTCAAGGACGTGAGTCAGAATTGACTCAGCGGCAGTGGGTTTTGTTTTTATCCAGATAAAATCTGAATAACTAAATTGAATCTTCCAATCAATGAACACAGATTGCCCTTAATTTATTTAAACAAAAAGTATTTCTTATTCAGGTAACCCTCCATTGGCTTTATGAGGGTGTAAGACTTTATGGGAAGAGATTTTCCAATGTTCTTCTGTGGAGCAATGGTGTGTTATACTCTGACATGTAACATGCTCTCACAATATTTAAAATTTGTTTTGTATATGGCAGTCCTTGATATTCTTACATATTTTTTGGCCAAAATATACCTCTTGTTGTTGTTACGTGTCATTGAGTTGACTGTGACTCACAGTGACCTGATGCCCAATAGCTATGAATCCTGCTCTATTCTGAGTAAATCTCACTGAGTCTTGTGTATTTAGATTGCATTAGAGTGATTTTTTTTAAAAAAAGTATAATTTATAATTCCTGTGAGATATATATACATATGTTTATATATATATATATGTGTGTTGTTATGTGTCATCAAGTCATCTGCAACTCATAGCGACCCCATGTACAACAGATGTACAACAGCCCTAAACCCTGCCCTATCCTGTGCCACTCTCACTGTCTCTGACACACCTACCCCCATTACTTCAGTCACTGAATCAATTAATCTCATTGAGGATCTTCCTCTCCTGCACTGTCCGTCCACCCTCCCAGGCATGACGCCCCTCTCCAAGGACTGGTCCCTCCTTGAAACATGCCCAAAGTATGTCAGACGAAGCTTCAGAACCCTTGCCCCCAAGGAGCAGCCTGGTTTAACCCTTCCAGGATAAACATGTTCATTTTCTTAGCAGTCCATAGTATAATCAATACTCTTCTCCAACACCACAGCATAAAGGCATCAATTCTCCTTCTATCATCCCATGTCTTTGTCCAGCTCTCTGATGCATAGCAAGTGATTGCAGAGACCATGGCATGCATCAGGGGCACTTTTGTCTCCAGACTGACATCGTTGCTCTTGAGTACTTTAGAGAGGCCTCTAACAGTAGACTTTCCCATCACAATACGTCTTTCAATTTCCTGGCTGCTGGTGCCAAGACTGTTGACTGTGGCGCCAAGCAAACAAAAACTGTGAACAATCTCAATCTCTTCACCATCCATCACAATGCTGCCAATCAGCCCAGTGGTGAGAATCTTTGTTTTCTTGATACTGAGCCTCAATCCATATTGAAGACTTTAGTCTCTGACCTTTCACAGCAAACCCTTCAGGTCCCCCTCATTTTCAACAAGCAGGGTTGTGTCATCTGCATAACACATATTGTTGATGAGTCTTCCTCTAATCCTGGTGCCACATTTCTCCTCATAGAGCCTAGCCTCCCGGATAATCTTTTCTGCAAAAGGATTGAAAAGGTATGGAGATAGGACACATCCCTGGCGTACACCCTTTCCAATTTTAAACCATACAGGGTTTCCTTGCTCTGTTCTGATGACTGCCTCCTGGTCCAAATATAGGTTTCACATTGGCATGATCATGTGTTCTGGGATTCCCATTCTTCTCAGAGTCAGCCACAGTGTGTTATGATCCACACAGTCAAATACCTTTGCATAATCAATGAAACACAGATAAACATTCCTCTGGTATTCCCTGCTTTCAGCCAAGATCCATCTAACATTAGCTACAATATCCCTAGTACCACGATTCTGTCTAAACCCAGACTGCACTTCTGGTAATTCTCTGTTGATGTACTATTCTAGTCATTTTTGGATAATCTTCAGCAGAATCTTATATAATATTAGGCCTTGATTAAAATTTTTATAAATTTTATTACTTTTTCTGAAGTTATTACTAGAAATACAGATATTTAATTACTTCTTTTATTATTTTTAACAAAAAAGTGTTTGCCTAGAATTTCCATTACAAAACTGTCTTACGTCTACTACACAGGCCTTCTTTATGCTTCCTCTCTGAGTGTGATGTTTACCATGGCTTTGGATAGGTCCCTATGCATAGGATGCTGTAAGCAACCTTGTCTGCGGGTGTATGGTAGTTCACATGGAGATATCTAGTCAACAATCCTTTTGCAATTGGGTATCTACATTTCTGCTGGTGGAAGTCTTGCATCTGAGCTCATCTTTCCTAAGAAGATAAGTTTCCCATTACATACTTTCTTGTGCCCAAGAGGTGTTCATTGTCCCAAAGACATCAAGTGATGGACTTTCTGGTCTCCTAGTTTATTTTCTGCACTCAAAGTTGTTTTACATGCTTATAATGCAGGAGTTGTAGTAATTGTGTAAGTGGGAATTGTGAGGGTGTATGTCTTCTCTTGCTCATCCCTTGGTTTTAAAGTTCTCAAATATAAATTGTTTCTAAACATCTAGAATACTATGGATTTCATCTTGCTGTTCACCAGTATGCTCTGTCAGGTTAAGGATGTTCCCTTCTAATCCCAGTTTGCTAAGTGTGTAATTGTAAAGAAATACTCATTTTGTGAAATGCCTCTCTGCATCTATGTAGACAAGCATAAAACTTTCCTCCTTTATTTTGATAATGTAATGAATAGGTAGGTTTGTGTTGTAATGAAAAATTTACTGTGCGTTGTAGAAATAAACCAGACTTGGTCACATATTGGTGTAAATTTCCTAGTAGTTATTTTAGACATGATACTAAATTTGCTAATGGCTTGCTAAATTTTTATTAATTATGAGTGAGATTGTCCTTTAAATTTACTTTCTCATACTGTCCTTCTTTTGTCTGAATATCAAGTACACTGTTGCTATGTGCCTTCCAGTTAGAAGGGACTCAGAGTCGAAACTCCAGCATGTTTTCAGAGTCTGTGAATTTAACTGGAAATGACTGTTCCTCTTTTTCCTGTGGATCATCTGTTGATTTCAAACAGTCTGTCTTTGGTTGGGTAGTGAAACTCCTTATCCACTAGGCCCCAACCTTCATAAAGTAAATTAGGGATTATTCCTCTTTCAATATATTCTGTGGAAAAGTTCACATAATACTACATTTATATTCATGTGCAAATAAAATATTGCTGGAGATTATTAAATAATAACTAGAACAGCACACCAACAGCAAACTTCTAGAAATTCAAGCTGAATTTGGAAGAGGCTATGACATGAGGAATATCATTGCTGATGTCAGATGGATCTTGGCTGAAAGCAGAGAATACCAGAAAGGTATTTATTTGTATTTTACAAAGACACTTGACTGTGTAGATCATAAATTATGGCTAACGTGGAAAAGAATGGGAATCTCAGAATACTTCCTTAACTGTGCACATGGGAAACTTAATACATAGACTAAGATGTAGTTGTCCGAACAGAATAAGGGAACACTGCATGGTTTAAAATCAGGATATGTGTGGGTCAGCATTGTATCCTTTCCCCATACCTACTCAGTTTGTAGGCTGAACCAGTAATCTCAGTTACAATCTCCATTATGCTAAAGCCCACCGTGGTAGTTACTGTTTCAATGTACTTTGAGGGCCTTCTACTCGCTTTCTGATCTTCCACCTTTCCTGATGACTTTGCCCAGGCACTTGTCCCTGCTAATAACATGTCCAAAGTATGTAATACAATGTTGCACCATCCTTGCCTCCAAGCAGCACTCTAATTGCACTTGATTATAGTAAGTGAAATAAATCAGATACAAAAGGACAAATATTAAATTACAAGAATTATTTAGAATAGGCAAATAGCAAGAGAGAGAAGAAAAGAGATACACACAGAGAGAGAGATTCTCCTTTTATTACTAAAAGGTTGATTTACCTCCCACCCCATTTGCTGTTTCTTGTTGCACTCTCGGTTGCTTTTTTTTCATTCTTTTCTTTTTTTATTATTATTAGTTTGTTTATTTTTCATTTCAATGAATATCTACAGAGATTTTGGAATTCCATTCATTCATTGTTGCACCCTTCCACTTCCATGAATGTATCTAAGGCTAAAAATTATTTCCGGTTTTATATGTGCTTTGTTTTCATAACTTTATACCTGCTTACAGCTGAGTTACTTTCCCCTAAAGGCTAGTACCAACTAAAGAAATAAAAGACTGCAAATCTTTTAAAAGAACATAAATAGTGTTTTTCAGCCTTGCAAATAAACACTTCACTCAGCAAAAGGGGATGTTTTTCATATTGTGTCTTTTGCTTTTGTATTGAGAACAAAGATGGCAAAAGCAAACAGCCACCAGAATATTGAATTCTATTATATGTGTCTTTCTTTTAGAGAAAAGGAAATAAGACGAGAAAGGAATGGTCAATTGGGCACAAAGGTATGTTGAAATTTTTTTATTTTAGTTCAAGACAATTATTTACAGCGTCAATCCCACAAAGTTTTGACTTCAGCAAACCTATTCAGGTCAGAGGTCTTAATTCAACCAGGTGTTAAGATGTTTACTGACTTCTTTTTTTGTTGCATAAGCATTGACCAAAAGATTCCTCCACCTTCCCCCCAGTAAACACTATATTTTTTTTAGATTGTTTTAGGCACCTGGTGTCCAATTAGTGATGTTTCTTTTCAAACATGGAACATGTATTTTGCATTAGTTATCTACTGTTGCATAAAAAAGTACCAAATTTAACTGCTTAAATTTATTATCTTAGTGTGTTGTCTAGGCATGACTTAGTTACATCGCAGCTTCAAGGTCTTTCATTAGGCTCGGTCACGGTATTGGCCAGGGAAGATCTGCTAAGCACATGTGATTGTTGCCAGGTTACAATTCCCTGTACCTTTGCTGACTGAAGCCTCAGTTTTGTTGCTGAATTTTGGCCAGAGGTTGCCTTCAGTTCGTCGCGGGTGGTTGCAGACCACTCTCAATTCCTTGCCATGTAGGCCTCTCAGAACGTCCACTTTTTTATCGCCATCAGCACGGGTAAGAGTCTACTAGCAAGGTGGAAGTTACAGTTTATGTAACCACAGAAGTGACCTTCCATTATCTTTGATATTCTGTTGATAAGCAATTTGGAATTCCTGTCCACATTCAGGGGAGAGGATTATACAGGAGTGAATGTTGTTGTTGTTATTATGAGTTGTCAAGTTGACTACAACTCATAGCGACCTTACACACAATAGCTCTAAACTCTGCGCTATCCTGAGCCAATCTTCTTGTCTATGACACATCTACCTTCATTACCCCAGTTACTGTGTCAATCATCTCATACAGGGTCTTCCTTTCTTGAGTTGTCCCTTGACCCTTCCAAGCATGATATCCGTTTGCAAAGATTGATCTCTCCTGGCTACATGTCCAAAGTTTGTGAGACCAAACATCAAAATCCTTGTAACAACCCAAGGAATGGAGGGAGGGGGATTGGAAATAAATACACATCATCTCTCCTCCCAACCTCTCTTTTCCTGAATGCCTCCCACAGGAACAGCCATCTGGAAACTAGATGACTTGGGAACCTGGCCTCGGAAGACTTAAGATAGGATTGAAAGAGAAGATGAATTTGAAAGGGCAACTGAGAGATAGCCACCATACGTACTGCCATCCAGAATTTGATCCTGAAATTCTTTCTTTCTTCATCTACAAATAAAGTAAAAAATGAAAAAGGTTTCAATTGTCTTGCTGTCCTTCATGCTAATCAACAGCTGTAAAGTATTGACCTCAGCATCATATATTGCCATGAGTTTGCTTTGGCTGTCGATCCTTCTCACCAAGACAGTACTTACTGTTTATGCCCAGGGGAGGTCATTTTACTTAAAAAAAAAAACCCAGCAATTTCTGATGAGTCATTTCCAGATCATGGTGATTCCTTGTGTATCAGAGTAGAGCTGTACTCTCCTTGTGTATCAGAGTAGAACTGTACTCTTGGGGTCTGCAAAGCCTGATTGTTCAGTAAACCATCAAGCTTGTTTTCATAGGCCTCACTGGGTAGACTCAAAGCTCCAATATTTTGGCTAGCATTCCAAATGTATTAACTGTTTGTACACCCAAAGACTAACTGAAGACTGCTTGGAAGCACAAGGGCCATGTAAATTTTCATTAACCTTTCTGCCTACCGTCCTGATTAGTTAATACTGACCACCCTTTCAGACTCCCGAGATCCTTTCACTTGGCTGTGCATTTGTTTGAGTCCAACATCAGGGTGCTTTCTTGCTCTAACATTGAGAAGATTGTCCCCTGGGCACTGAAAGCACTTCACCCAAAAGGAGTGGAAAGTACCTGGTGGTTTTTGCCCTTCTCCAGTCCAGAAGTTCAGAACCTGGAGATAGGACAAGCTGTGAGCTGTAATATACACTCCAGAGCTCCTGGCAGGAGTCTGAGGCTTCACCTGACTCTGACCCTGTCTTGGCTGCTGCTTCTCTATCTATTTCCTTCACCGGTTCTCTCTTGTAAGTTTTTCCATGATAAACCACATGCACTGGAATCCTTGGCTCAGGGTCTGCCTAGAGAAAACCTACCCAAAGGCTCTCACTTTCTACTCCTCCTAGTCTGACCTGCACAACCCCACCACAGTTACCTGTAATAAGGTACCAGTGAGGGGGAAAAGAAGCAGAGACCCCTGTAACCTGTGTCTGGCTCCAGCTGCATAACAGCTGGGCCTGGGCCACATGCCAAAGGCCTTCTAAGTGCTGATCCCCAAGGAGCAGAGGGAACTCACGGCCCTTCAGCCTGTGGGAGAGCCAGCTACCAAAGACACATGTCATTAGGAACGTAATCAAGTTAATGGGCTGAGCTGGTCTCTCAGCAGCTGGTCTCTCAGCAGCTGGTCTCCCAAGTCAATTGTAAACCGACTACCCAGAACTAACAACACTAAGAAAGGGAGGGCTTTTCTCCTGGTTCAGACGCTGGGAAATGTGAACTCACTGAAAAAATTCCAAACCAAACTCCATGCTATTCTGGGAAAGAACCTCTCTCTGCAGTTGGCCAGTTGCTTTGAGGGGGGAAAATAATGTTTGCAAAACCCCATGAAATACTGTAGAGAAAATAAGGACGTGTTTGGTAGTCCTGATAGCTGCTTGATCCAAAGGATCCAGAGGAGAGAGAAATGCTGTGTTGAAACTCAAGAAAGGCCCTGATCCAAGACTGTCACAGAGTCAGCTTCTCATGTCAGAAAAGACAATATATGAGCCTATAGCATTGGTACAGTCAACCACTAGTATAATTAAAATAATTTTTCAACTATAAACTCCCTACTACTTTTTAATTCCCAAACAATATTTACTATTTATAAAGACACATCTGAGCTAAAAAACCAATAGGGGAAAAATAAAATTAAACCGCAAACCAGACAAACATCTCAAATTTATGGTCTAATATTTCTAAAAGAAAGAAATGTTCAATAGAGTGGCAAAAGGTCCAATTTCTGCCTCAATAGTCAGATAATTTTGAAAGCAATACAAATCTTAAGTGAAATAACTGATTAAAAGTGAAGACATAGTCCATGGTATGAGATATAATGACAGCTTTGGTAATACTCCAATGTTGTTTTTATTAGGTGCTATTGAGTCATAGACAACTCATAGTAACCCTATGAATGAAAGATGTGACCACTTGATAACTTTCATCATTTCTCCAACTTCATAGAGTTTCCGGTGGTAAGCTATTTCAGAAGTGGATGTCACTCTTGCCCCCAAGCCTGCTTTAATCTGGAAGCTCAACCAAACACTGTCCACCATCAGTAACCATTATCACATATGACTCATCAGTGTCCCAGTGTTCAGCATCACAACAACCATGAGTTACCTCTGTACAGCAAATGGACAGACTAATGCTATACCATTTAGAATAATGCTCAAATTGATGTTTTTTCAAACGACAATTGACTTAAAAGAATTGTGAACTCATTATTCCTCCATTAGTTTAAGTCTTTCAAAGTTATGTCCTTACAGACAATGCTCTGTTCTTAGTGACGTTCTAAGAGGTCTTGTCTTTCCTATCATGCTGCCCATACACCATTGACACTCAGCATTCTCATTTATGCAAATGCAGCAGACTCCAATTGTGAGCATGCAGGATGCTCTCCTGAGGTTTTTGTCTGGTTTGGGGAATTTAACTGTTCAGAGGACATGCCAGAAGATATGAGAATAGCCTTTGACTAGTGACATGAGTTGGATAAATATTCCAGTTCCTTCACCTTTTGTTTGCATTCTTTGAAATCTTATTCAATATTCTTTTCCAAAATTTCCTAAAAGGTTTTAGACTAAGTTACCCATAAAGATACACTTAATGGGCTTTTCTTATCTTACTCTTATGTATCTTACTCTTATCTTCATTGGCGCTTTTTGAGAAAAACACAAAAACTCCAATTCATTGCAAACAGGCTGGAAATGACTCATAGCCACCCTTTCACTGAGTTTCTGAAGCTGTAAATTTCATGGAAAGAGATTGCCTGTCTTTATCCCTCAGAGCTGTGTGTGGATTTGAACCACCAGAGAAGCATCACATTTGAATTAACAGCTCAACTCTTTATGCGCTATGCCATTAGGGGGTCTCTTCCCGATAATACGTCCCAAACAAAACAGCTTTGTCCTAAATATGGCTTCTGTGGAAATTCAACCTAAAACAATCTCCTTAAATCTTATGACCTACCTTGTTCACTTGGCATTTATCAATTGTAGCTCTTTGGCTTTCTTTTATATATGTACTATCATATCAATGGTATCTTCAACTATGTAAGAGAAACTGTATGCATTTACTATAAATATAATACAAATACAGAATATAGTTATTAGTAGTCAAACTCCTGCTTCTGGCTATAACATAATTTTTTAGTACATATGCATTAAAGTAAAAATCAGGAGGACATGGGCCACGCTTTTGGGAAATCAGTATTAAGTGCAAGCTTAAGACCTTTCTTTTCTTCCTTCTCATGTTCTTATAGTAAAAGCTGGAATGTAGAACTGGTTAGGTGTTTAATGGTGTGGTTCATGATACTATATAATCTAAGGAACTGAGTGGTTATCCGTATCCTCTTTTCCATCCAGTTGGCTTCATGAAGTGAAGATTGTCATCATATTTCAATCACATGAGAGTTAAAGCACTTTCGTATCACATGAGAGTTAAAGCACTTTCGTAAACTGAGAAGTAAACCAAACAAAACCAAATAGAAGTCTTCCCCACATTCACTATCTTAATTATTTTTTTTTAATTCTCTAGCCTTGCAAGCAATATCAAAATAGTTAAACTTTAGAGATGGGCCTATGCCCTAGTAATTCATTTTAGGCAAGTCACTCCTTCTGAACCCTCAGCTTACTTATCTTTAAAATAAAGGTGGTATTGACTTCATAGAGCGATTTTGAGGATTGAAGGGTATAAAATAAACAAACAAAAATCTCCCTGTATTGTACTCTATTCTAACTAACAGTAACTGTCCCTTGATCATCTTTCTCCACTGGTGCAGCTGGTAGATTTGTACGGCTGCTTTGCATTTAGCAGCCTGATACATAACACCCAGTACCATTGTTGTTGTTATGTGCCATCAAGTTACCTGTGACTCATAGTGACCCTATGAAAAATAGCTCTAAACCCTGCCCTATCCTGAGCCAGTCTGATTGTCTCCAACACACTTACCTCCGTTATCCCAGTTACTGTGTCAATTTATTGCATCCAGGGTCTTCATTTCCTTTGCTGTCCCTCCATACTTCCAAGCATGATGTCCTTCTGCAAAAACTAATCCCTCTTGGCTACATGCACAAAGTATGAGAGGTGGAGCTTCAAAGTACTTGCCTCCAAGGAACATCCTGGTTTCACCCTCTCCAGGATAAACCAGTTTGTTCTCTTGGCAGTCTATGGTATATTCAATACACTTCTTCAGTACCACAACTCAAAGACCTCAATTCCTCTTTTGTAATCTTTGGTCATTGTCTAGTTCTCTGATGCACAGTAAGTAATTGTGAAGATATGGCCTTAATCAGGTGCACCTTAGTCTCCAGACTGACATCATTGCTCTTCAGCCCTTTTGAGATGTCTCTGGCAGCAGCTTCCCCTGGAACAACTAGTGTTTTGATTTTTTGGTTACTGGTGTCAATAATGTTGATCATGGAGCTGAGCAAGCTGAAATTGTTAACAACTTCAATCTCTTCTCCATGGATCATGTTACTGCCAATTGGCCCTGTGGTGAGAATCTTTCTCTTCCTGATGTTGAGCTTCAATCCATGTTGAAGACAGCATTTCTTGAACAACTACAGCAAACGCTTCAGGCCCTCCTTAGTTTCAGCAAAGAAAGTAGTGTCATCTTCATAATGAATGTTGATTATTCTTCCTCCAACATTCCTTCTCATAAAGTCCAGCCTCTCAAATGATCTGTTCCACATATAGATTGAAAAGGTATGGAGATAGGATGCATCCTTAAAGTATTCCTTTCCTAATTTTGAAATATGTAGTGTTTCACTGCTCTATTCTGGTTTCTGGTCTGAGTATAGATTTTTCATGAGCACAATCAAGTGTCCTGGGATTCCCATTCTTCTCAAGGTTAGCCACAATTTGTTGTGATCCACACAGTCAAATGTTTTTCCATAGTCAATGAAACACAAATAGGCATGCCTCTGGTACTCTCTACTTTCTGCCAAGATCTATTTGATGTTGGCAATAATGTCTCTGGACCTCTTCTAAAGTTGGCTATCTCTGGTAGTTCTCTGTCAATATATTGTTCCAGTCATTATTTTATAATCTTCAACAGGGTTTTGCTTGCATGTGTTATCAGTGATATTGTTTGATAATTATGAAAAATATGGATCTTTTCCAGTCATTTGGCCAGAGAGTTGCCCTCCAGATTACTTGGTACAACTTGATGAGCACCTTTAGGGAAGCATCTGTCTGTTGAAATATGTCAATTAGTATTCCATCAATTCCTGGGCCTTGTATTTTGCCAACTTTTTCAGAGCAGCTTGAATTTCATCTTTCATCACCATTGTCTCTTGATACGTTGTTTCATGAAATTCTTCTGTGTCAGCCAAATTTTTTGGTACAGTTAATCTGTGTACCCCTTCCATCTTCTTTTAATTCTTCTTGGATCATTCTGCTTATTGCATAGTATTACAGTTTGAGACTTGATTTTACTTTTCTTCCATTCTTTCAGCTTAAGAAATGCTGAGCAAGTTCAGCCCTTTTGGATAAGGCCTCTTAAAGTATTTAAAATGCCTAGTGTAAGTAGGTGAGACTCTACTGGGTTTTTAATGAGGAAGTGAAACATGCATAATCTTATTCAACACAAGAGTACTGAATATCCCATGAAATACCAAAAGAGATAAGGCTTAGGAAAAGTGCAACTGGAGAGCTCCTTGGAGGCAAGGACAGAGAAGCTTTGTCTTTCATACTTTGGGCATGTAGCAAGGTGAGGCTATTCCTTGGAAAGGGACATTATGCTTGGAAAAGATAGAGGGCCAATGAAGGAAAGGAAGACCCCCAAAGAGAGGAATTGACATGGGGACTTCAGCAATGGGCTTTGTTGGTCAGAGACAGTGAGGATAGGGCAGAGTTTAGATGGGCTGTTCACAGGTTGATATGAGTCTTACTTGACTGCATTTAACAACAGCAACTTCTCCATGGAGAAAACGAGCAATTTCCTCTTGTGCAATTTACAGCCTCAGAAACCCAATGGAGGGTCAGGTACAAGCTGGTCCTATGCCCAAGGAAGTGAGAAAATTAAGCTCTCAGCCAGGCAGTTCTCTCTGTTTTCTCCTTTGTAAAAATTTTTTAAAGTCTGATTTTAATTCAGACTAGCAAATAAATGCAAGAACTGTATTAGCAATCACAGTTGTATCAATTGTAAAGCAGTGACTTATTAACAGAACTGTTTATGTGTGTGTTTACAAACAGTTCTTTTTAACGTATGCTTTACTTTTAGTTAGTTGGAAAAACATTTTTTACATTGTTGTTGTTATGTGCCATCGAGTTGCTTGCGACTCATAGTGACCCTATGTACAAGAGCTCTAAATGCTGTTCTATCCTGTGCCAACCCAGCCATCTCAAATGCACTTATTCCCACTGCTCCAGTCACAGAATCGATCCATCTCATCAAAAGTCTTCCTCTCCTTCGCCACCCCTCCACTCTGCCAAACATGATGTCCCTCTCCAAGGACCAGTGCCTCCTTGCAACATGCCCAAAATATGTTAGACGAAGCTTCAGAATCCTTGACTCCAAAGAGCCTTCCGACTTCACCCTCTTGAGGACAAACCTGTTTGTTCTGCTAGCAGTCCATGGTATATTCAAGACTCTTTCCCAGCACCACAGCTCAAAGGCATCAATCCTCTTTCTATCAACCCTATTCACTGTCCAACTCTCTGATGCATAGCACGTAATTGCAAAGACTATAGCCCGGATCAGGTGCACCTTATTCTCCAGTCTGACATTGTTGCTCTTCACTACTCTTGAAAGGTCCCTCACAGCCAACTTTCCCAATGCAATTCATCTCTTGATTTCCTGGTTGCTGTTGCCAAGAGTGTTGACTGTGGACCCAAGTAAACTAAAACTGTTAACTATCTCAATCTCTTCACCATCCATACTGATTCTGCCAATTGGCCCAGTGGTGAGAATCTTTGTTTTCTTGATTTTGAGCTTCAATCCACATAGGAGGCTGTAGTCCTCGACCTTCTGCAGCAAGCACTTCAGGTCCTCCTCAGTTTCAGCGAGCAGGGTTGTATCATCTGCATAACACAGGTTGTTGATGATTCTTCCATCAATCCTGATGCCACATTCCTCTTCATAGAGCCCAGTGTCTCAGATGATCTGTTCTGCATACAGATTGAAAAGTCATGGAGACAGAATACATCCCTGATGAACCCCCTTCTTGATTTTGAACCATGTAGTGTCTCCCTTCTCTGTTCTGACAACTGCCTCTTGGTCCAAGTATAAGTTTCGTATTAGTACAATCAAATGTTCTGGGATTCCCATTCTTCTCAGAGTCAGCCACAACTTGTTGTGATCCACACAGTAAAAAGCCTTTGCATAGTCAATGAAGCACAGATAGATATTCTTATGCTATTCTTTGCTTTCTGCCAAGATCCATCTAATATTAGCTATAATATCCCTAGTACTACGAGATTAGGTAAAAATATTAAGTTGGGTAGAGGTGGTACCATTATAGTAAAAATAGTAGAATAGTGATCCTCAAGGTATAGTGATTTTGAAACAGATGAAAATTGACTTACAAAGATCTAGAATCTAGTAAATAAGTCAGTGCAACATATGCTACAAAACAAAAATGAGAAAGTCTTATAAATAAAGCAGGATCATGTGGTAGGCCTTAGGGTAATAAGGTTCGTCAAGTGAAAAAAACTGAAAAGCATACTAGTAAAAGAACAATTCTAGAGCTAGGGCAGATCTTGGTGATTTTGTTGAATGTTCTATTGTCTGTTTTCTTCTAATTAAATTATAAAGGTCTATGGTAACAGATATTACCTGCATATATAATGTTACCTGTTGATGTCATAATTCAAGATTTTGGTGCAAAATTTTTTCATGGCTGTGATTATTATTTAAAACCTCACTGAGATACTAAGTTGCCTCCTAAAATGAAAGCTATCATACTAGCAGCTGAAGAAGGATGCTACACTTTTGCATTCATACTTTTTACCAGTCTTAGATAATTTATTCCCAAATAAAAGTAGAACTTAAAGGATAAGCTTCTGATGCTCTAGCAAAATCTACTTTCAACATTTTATTTATTTTAAAACTTATTTTACTGTAGTCATAAACAGTGGAATCAGCTGTACATAAGATTGATGACTTTGGATTATGAGGTTGGCAAAGAGTATTGAATATCTCATGAACTGCCAAAAGAATAAACAAATCTGTCTTGAAGGAAGTGCAGTTGGAATGCTCCTTAAAGGCAAGGATGGTGACACTCATCACACTTACTTTGAGCATATTTTCAGGAATAACCAATTCTTGGAGATAGACATCATTTTAGGAAAGGTAGAGGGCTCTATGAATGAGAGGAAGACCTCAACAAAATGAATTGGCACAGAGACTACAATAATGAGCTTGAGCATGGTAAAGATCATGAAGAAGATGCAGGAGAGGGTGAGGTTCAGATCTGTTCTTCATAGGGTTGTTAGGAACTTTAGTTGACTCATGGTCCCTAATGACACCAACAATAACCCTTTTACACACACACACACACACATAGAGAGAGAGAGAGAGAGATACATTTCAAGTTATATGAAATAAAATGTATTTGTTCAATAGTGTTTAAAAATTAAAACTGTACCCATTATTAACATAACTCAATATCTTTACTTTGGTATGTGTGAGATTATATATATATAATTTTTTCTTTTGTGCTCTCCTAAATCACCACACCTAAACTGCTTTAAAACTGATATGCTGCAATTTAACTATTGTTTTCATCAATAGAATCCAAATATAGACTGTCAGTCCTGGATATATGTCTTCCATTTTCTTTGTAATATGAAACAATGCCTTCTCTTTCAAGTAGCTCTTGATATTTTTCTTGATGGAGACCCTGTAGGAATCTGTAAACTTTATATGAGACCCTTGTCTACGATGGTGTTGCTGAATGTTTTTTCCCCTAGCAATAGGTTTTTTTCCTCACTCCATTTTTGAAAAAAAAGAGGCAAACCTTATTTATAAAAATTTCCTTTCTTAGACATTTGAAGGAGGAAGGATGGGAATTTATCATTCGTTATACTGCAGTAGAGGCTGAGTTGAGTAGGACTGAACAGCCTTCTTAAAAGAACAAGCTGCACTCACAAGCTGAGCCTGTGGGTGGAGCAGGACTGGTTTCTGTGTCAAGACTAGAGGTTGATTGAGTGAAGGGCATCACTGTTGTGGTGACTCATGCAGTGATTTGAGCTTCAGTACCAAACAAGACAATCTGAAAGAATGGTGTGTGACTGAGACTCTTGGAATAGGAGGTTGGAGGACTTCTCTCCAGACATGGTGGGTTCTAGAGGGAAAAGAGGGCCTTTGTGCCACAGGATTGTGCCACAGAATAGGAAATGATGTGGTTCAGGTAAATGATGTACCATCTGTAAAAGCCCCAATTTTATTGCATTTGTAGAAAGGAGAGCTGAAAACTTTTGTGAATTTATTATAAGCCAAACCAAACCTGTTGCTGATGAGCTGATTCTGACTCACAGTGACCTCACTATGTGTCAGGGCAGAATTGTGCTCATAGAATTTCATGACTGACCTTCCAGAAGCAAATCATCAGGTGGCCGAGTGTGTTACAGCCATCAACCTCTTGATTACTACCTGAGTGCCTACACAGTCTGTTTCACCTGCTGACTACAAATGAGAAAATTGACAGGAGTGAAAGTGGAAGTTTCAGATTTGGAAATAAATTCTAAATGTCTTGATTTCTAACTCAAATACTCAAAGGCAATAAAGACAGAGGCATTCAATAAAGTATAAAGGACTAAAAGATTTATTAAACATTTAATATGCTTTTCACCCATGTTTTCTTATTCATTCTCTCAAGATCTGCAATGATGCCCATCCTTCTCCAGTAGAGCAGCTGGATTTGAATCACGTACCTTTGGGATTACAGTACAAATTCTTACTACTAGGCTACCAGAGCTCCCTAAGGAAAGAGTTAATCTCTGCTAATGTTTAAGAAATAAATCCCAATTGCTTATTAATTACAAGTGTGCATTTTTCCACCAAACAACTTACAACCACATTTTAATGTCCATGAATAATGAACATCAATTAATTGAAGTCTATCTATCCAAGTTCAAAACTGATACTGATGTTGTAAATAAAGAAGCAGGAAACAGAACGTGTTGCCTTGGAGTTTCCTCTCCTTTTAGAAGGATGCTCTTGGTGTGGGCATTGGGTGTCCTCATTGGGTGAGTTCTGAGGAACTCAATGCATGTATGACAGAGATCTAATTTATTGATGTCTTTTGGTTGAATTTCCAATCCAAAACTTGTTGGGAAAATGTACTAATATAAATATTTGTATTAAACAAAATGAAATAACTTATTCCAGGACCATAACTTCTACAAAATTCCTCTATCATCAATTGCCAGAGTAACTCTATTTGGACAAAGGGAATGCAAAGTCTAAACTTTGTAAGTTTCAGGATAAACAACTTGCAACTATCTTTTAAAGAATTGGCCTTATATCTTGATAGAAAAAGAAAGTGTAGATTGGAACAGAAAACACAGCACACAGACTGGTCCACATGCATATGCACTGTTCTCCTTTGGCCTCTTTTTTTCTGCCTCTTTTTAAAAAATGTCCATTTATTGTTTCTGCTCTGGGGTTCTCCATACTATAGAAGGGGAGAACAAATTTTTATTGAATTATCTACTCTGTGCTTCTACCATCCGTCTGTCACTTCGTTATATTGTGGTGACTTAAGAGTTACTGTATGAAAAAAGAAGAGTTACTGTATGCCTCTGGCACTTCAGATACCAGCAGGATCACTCAGGTCACTGAAGCTTCCTCTAGTTTCAATAGATTTTACTGAAGAAGGAAATAAGAATAAGACAAGGGAGCTAAGAGGCTCGACTATCTACTTCTGAATACTGACCTGTTAAGACCTTATGTATCCTGATATAATGCTGAAAGATGAGCCCCCTGGGCTGGAAAGCACTAAAATTCACAGTAGCCACAATGGACTCAAGCATAGCAATGACCATGAGAATAGCCTAGGAGCAGACATTTTGTTCCATTGTTTGCTGTCAATGGGGGCTGACTCAATGACAACTAACAACAGAAACAAAAACTATGTGTTTACCGCAGATTGTGTTTTGGTTTGTTTTTTCTTTCATGTGATTTTTAGTCTGGTGGAAACAAATTGATAATAGTAAAAGCTCAAGTAAGAGTAAGTGCTTTGAAGAAAATAATAATATAATTTTAAATAACAATAAATGTTATGAGGGAAATAGAATATGTTCAAAACAAAGAGTAAGTGGATAGGAAGGGACACATTGAGATGGTTTCTTAGAAATAAATGGAAATATAAGAAGAGGTAACACATGTGAAGATCTTAGAAAGCTTTTAAGGGCCTTGATTTAAGAATAAATAAAGTATGAATCAGGGTGAAGTCTCTCTCAGGGAGGAGTGATAGGGAATGGCAAAGGACACACTGACAAAGGAGATTAATCAGAACTGGCTTTGACAAGCACTGTGGCAATTGGACAATTAAAACAGATATTCGCGGGGGGGGGAGGAAGAAGAACGAACTGGGGAGGAGGGTAGAGAAAACAGTGCAACAATGAATGAATGAGAACCCAAAATCTCTGTAAATGTTCATTAAAACTAATAAAATTTTATGATAATTTAAAAAAAAGAATAAATAAAGTATGACCAGAGATCATGAAAAAAGCTCATGTGACTGGACTTTGCTGAGCAAAACATAAGTGTGATGGTACTTTGAGTCATTAGGCAGAAGAGAGGTTTGAGGTGACATATTTTATGAAGATGATGCATAGAATTATGTAGAAAGAAATATTGATTTTTCAGTCTTTCTGAAGAAGATTGTGAGGATGTTTTTTATAAGGCACTTAAGGGTAAACCCACACTTCTCAGTTAGCAGCTGAGTATATTAATGCTTTGCACAATTTAGGGATCCCAGAAGAGGTACAGAAATCATTTATTACAAAATCTATCACAATGATTATTAGCTGTGATTATACCTTATCAGTATTGGGGGCCTTTTTAAACATCCCGGTACTCAGAAAGTACCTCAAGGCAATTTAAGGCAGAATACCAAGAATTGGGACCCAGGGATTAGATGTTTTTGTTCCTTTGTTGTTAAGCTGCTCTCAGAAATGTTACAGGCAGCCAAGGTTGAAAATTATGATATAGATTGTGACTGACCATGTAGAACTCTGAAGAAGGATGGAGAAATAGTTCATGGGAATGAGAAAGTTGATGAATTAAAAAGCCCAGAGGTTGGATGAATTTTCTATATGTATTCTGAAGTAGTCAAAACCAACTGAGAGGATGAAGCAGGATTCAGTGCTTGGAAAATTGGTAGGTAACTGTACATAGAAGCAAAAGGATATGAAAGAATCTAAAAACAAGTTCTACAAAGGAACTTGTGGTTTTGGGGGAAAAGGAAGGATAAACGGGATGAGAGGATATGATGGTGAATATTGTGTGTCAACCTGGCCGTTATTCTTTGGTTTGACAGTTATGTGGTGATGTAATCACTCCAAGTGCAGTGGTTTCTAACTTCAGTCTTCATCTGATATAAAAGAATTAAGGTGGGATGCAATGTCTTAGTCTAGCTCTATTTTTTTATAAAGGTAGAAGAGTAGTTTCCTTAGGAGTGTGTCCTAAATCATATAAGAATGTGTGTGTGTGTGTGTGTGTGTGAGAGAGAGAGAGAGAGAGAGAGAGAGAGAGAGAGAGAGAATAAATTTTCTGGCAAAGTCTATAGCTTTTTGCTTGATCTGGATCCTGCATCTGGCTTATCACTTCTAGTTCTTTGAACCTGAACCTGTGGCCTGCCATATTGCTTATTTTTCTTACATTTATATGGCTTTGCAACCAGTACCCTGTGTTCACCAGTCCCCATAGATACGTGGGTCTGGAGAAGACGCGTGATCCATGAATTTACCAGATTGGACTTACCAGATTCGACAAGTTCATGAGACATTTACTTAAGAGGACTCTCTCTCTCGCCAAGTTATGCTGTTGTGTTTTTTTTTGTTTGTTTTTGGTTTTTAATATGATTCAGACTAAGACATATGGTGCTGGGTGTATTTAGAAAAACAAAATTGTAAAGATGATTTTTTAAAAATTGACATTTTAATGGACGTATATAGAGACTTTGGATTGCCATTCATTCTTTGTTGCACATTTCCCACCCTGCACACTGCTCCCTCCAGTTGGTTTTTCTCTTTGAAAAGTAAAAAAAAAACCCAAACACAACAAAAACAAAACCCCCCAACTTTAATTATTATACAACATTTCCCCCCCGCCCCCCAGTCCACTCTCCCATGAAGCTCTCATTCTGGACTCTTGTCATAAAAATAATACTTAATGATATATTCCTTTTAAACAGTTCTCTTCCTTGTCTGTTTCAATGCAGTACTCTTTATTTATCCCATCTTTTTTTTTCATTCCTCCCAAACCGGATGTCAGTCCTATTTTATAACAATGGCATTATGCAGTATTTGTCCATTTTTGCTGAGATATTTCACTCAGCATAATGCCCTCCAGGATCACTCATTTTGTATATTTCATGAAGTCCTTGTTTTTCAATGCAGTATAGTTACCATTGTGTGAATATACTAGAGCTTAAAGATGACTTTTTAAAATTAATTCACAAGTTTTGCTACTCTTAAAGACACTGATGTTGCACACCCATGTTTATTGTAGCTTTGTTCACAATAGCAAGGAGTTGGAAACAACCTAAGTGCCCATCAACAAACGAATGGATAGAAAAGCCGTGGTATAGTCACACAATGGAATACTATGCTGCATTGAGAATCAAGGAACTCATGCAATATTGTTCAAAATGGTTGACTCTGGAGACCATTATGCTGAGTGAAATATCCCAGTCACAAAAGGACAAAAATTGCATGGTGCCACTGTTGTAGAATGGGACTGACCTTGGGGTTAGGGAGAGACTGAGTAAGATGGGTTCTGCACTGAAACAGAGGAGGGAGAAAACTGTTTAAAAGAGATATGTGTTTAGGTATTTATGTCATGACAGGAGTCTAGAACTATGACTACATGGTGGAGTGGACCTGGGGGAGGGTTTGTAAAACAATGAAAGAATTTTTCTTCTACTTTTCCAAGAGGGTAGTGTTCTGGGGGGGAGCCTTGGGAGGGGACAAATGTGCAACAATGAATGAATGGAAATCCAAAG
>NW_006399810.1:14586622-14593523 GCF_000299155.1 Elephantulus edwardii | reverse complement strand
TAAGCTTAAAAGATTATAATGTTCAAAATTATTTGTTATATATTTGTTTAAATTTTTCCCTCTTTTAGCAACTGGGATCTAGAGGGAAGAGAAAAGACCAGAGAATGGCCAAAATTATTGGGGCAGTTATTGCTGCCAGTTTAGGGCTTGTGTCAGGAAATGGAAGTTTTACTCATAAACAGTGCCACCCAAAGGTAATAAAGGAAGTCAGAATTTCTTCCACTGTGGAAAGTTGGGCCACTTCAGTAGACAGTGTCACAGACGAGAGGCACAGATAGGCAAGGGAGCCAAGAGGAAGCTCCCACTCACTTGCTTTAAGTGTGGATCTGAAGGACACTTGGCCAAGGGTGGCCCACTTCAGGTCCTCGTGGCTGACAGGACTGACAGGCCCCAGCTCCCAGCTGGAGACAAAGGAGGATGCTTCAACGATTTAGATCCTCCCAGAAGAGCTGTGGGTAAGCTTTAACATTACTGGTAAGTATATTCATTTTTCTCCTGGACACAAGAGCCTATTACTTGGTCCTAAAAGCCTTCTGTGTCCCCAACTCTTCTCACTATTTCTTAGTTGTTCGAATTGACCAAAAACCTCAGAAGCAATTCCTTACTTCATCTCTGCCTTGCATGTGGACTTCCGAGTTGTAAAACAACCCAGTGGTAGATGGAATTTGGTCCAGGACTTAAGAACAATAAATGACATAGTTGAGCCTCTACATCTTGTGGTTCCTAACCTTTATACTATAATAGATAAAGTGCTAGTCAATAGGCCTTTTATTGTAAGAACTGCCTTCCCTCTGTAACTTGATTTGTGCCACTATTAGAGCCTCTACTTGGAATATTATTGCTTTTAAATTTTTGACTCACGTACTTTTAACTTGTTAGTTAAATTTGTGTCTTCTAGGCTGCAACACTTCCATGATACATATTCAAGGATACGAACATGTATGGCTAAGCACAATGGATTACAGTGCATCTAAATTCCAAAATCAATCTCCATAATAGTCTATGTGTTTCCTATTGCCAAAGGGGCCCTTTAGAGTAGTGAGAGAAGATCTTCACCCTGAAACCTACAGTGTTCCTTTTCAGCAGGAAGTAGCTAAGAGAATACACCGTCCCTTTTCCTTATGCATCAGGGTGAAGTCTCTCTCAGGGAGGAGAGATAGGGAATGGCAAAGGACACACTGACAAAGGAGATTAACCAGAACTGGCATTGGCAAGCACTGTGGCAACTGGACAATTAAAACAGGCTTTCAAAGGGGAAAAAAAAAGAGAAATGAACTGGAGAGAAGGGTAGAGAAAATAGTGCAACAATGAATGAATGGAAACCCCAAATCTCTGTAAATGTTCATTAAAATTAGTAAAATTTAATTAAAAAACCAAAAAAAAGAGTACATAAAAATAATTCAAAAAATTTAAAAAAAGGAAGAAGAACCAATGTCTTCCGTTACTTTCCAACACTAATTTTTCTTTTCTCAAAGTCATCTTCATCAAATGACACCTCATGTGGAATCTGGATCCCCAGGCACATCCTGAAAATGAAGCTCAGCTATTTGAATGCTTGATACAATTTTTTTTATTATTTAAAAAACCCTCAGATTATATGTATGGCTTCCCATAAAGTTTCCAAAATAAAATACACCTTTTAGGCTCCTTAAAAAAAAAATTAAAAAAAAAGACACTGATGTCTTTTTGCTGCCTCCAGCAATAAAAAGGCACTGCTAACCCCTGATATGAGATGTCAATTCTAGTAAGCAAAATATCACCAACAGTAATAATTTATTTAAAAAACCTCCAAAAAGTAGTAATTTATCACTACAGAGATTAAATATTTATAAAAACAAAGATCAAGGTGATTGGTTAATTTTATACACTTATGAGAATGAGAAGTGTGAAGAGGTTGGCTGATTTTGTTCTACTTTCACTCCACAAAGTAATGAAGGAGATGAGGTAAAATTTTTTTTTAATTATATTAAATTTTATACTGGTTTCATTACAAAGTTCATAAAGTTTGTACACATTGTTTTGACACACAGGTAAATCATCACATGAAAGGTCTGAATTTTGCCACTTGAGCCTAATAGACTTTTTTTTTTCAGTAACAGAGCAAATATTTCCTAAAACAAACACAGAGACTTATATAGTAAGAGTGGCTGAATTACAATACCTTGAATTCTCTTTGAACTTAAAGTGAGGTAATTGATTGAGAAGAAATTAGATCCTGAAATTTGGGATAAAGAGATATGGGCAGGAAGTCATAAGAGAAAGACCTCTAAATCCTGTTTAATCGCTCTTCTACTCTGAAGAGGGTATACAATGTTTGTCTGCTAATCCATTATCCTTTTTATCCCAAATTTACTTGCCAAGATGGTACCTGGGGAATTGTCTGGAGAATCATTTGTGACAGATGCCTTATAAGGCATTGTTGATTGTCTTCTAAACAAAGCCTACCACCCATTTTTGCTTCCAGTCTATATTGAAGTCCGAGTGATCCTCAGAAGATACAGTATACGGTGTGATCCAGGAAGAGGCCATTTCAAAAGAATAGTTTATTTTCTAATTTTTTTCACAAAGAAATTTGGAGACTATGTATAGAAATGTCTTTTAATGGTATGGCTTAATGGTACTTGGATCATTCTGAGCTTATTTCTATAGAAATAAGCTTATTTCTAAAGAAATAATTTCTTATTTCTTATTTCTTATTTCTTAGTTTCTGTTTGAGAGGTGGTGATGGTTGTTGTTGTTATGTTCTGTCGACTTGCTTGCGACTCATAGTGACTCTATGTACAAGAGCCCTAAATCCTGCTCTATCCTGTGCCAACCTCATTGTCTCCAACACAACTACTCCCGCCACACCAATCACTGAATAGATCCATCTCATTGAGAGTCTTCCTCTCTTGCACTGTCCCTCCGCTCTCCCAAACATGATGTCCCTCTCCAAGGACCAGTCCCTCCTTGCCAGCAGGCCCAAAGTATGTCAGATGAAGCTTCAGAATCCTTGACTCCAAGGAGCAGTCTGGCTTCATCATCTCCAGGACAAACCTAGCAGTCCATAATATATTAAACACTATTCTCCAACACCATAGCTCAAAGGCATCAATTCTCTTTATATCTACTGTATAGCTCTATGATGCATAGCACACAACTGTGAAGACTATAGCCCAGATCAGGTGTACCTTAGCATCCAGCCTGATGTCATTGCTCTTCAGTACTTTGGAGAGGTACCTGACAGCTGACTTTCCCAGTGCAATTCATCTCTTGATCTCCTGGCTGCTGGTACAAAAAGGGTTGACTGTGGAGCCAAGTAAACTGAAACTCTTAACAATCTCAATCTCTTCACCATCCATACTGATGCTGCCAATTGGTCCAGTGGTGAGAATCTTTGTTTTCTTGATGTTGAGCTTTGAGCCATATTGAAGGCTGCAGTCCTTGACCTTCTGCAGCAAGCGCTTCAGATCCTCCTCAGCTTCAGCAACCAGAGTTGTGTCATCTGCATAACCCAGGTTGTCGATTTTCCCACCAATCCTGATGCCACATTCCTCCTCGTACAGCCCAGCATCCTGGATGATTTGTTCTGCACACAGATTGAAAAAGTATGGAGACAGAATATATCCCTGGTGAACCCCCTTCCCAATTTTGAACCATGAAGTGTATCCTTATTCTGTTCTGATAACTTCCTCTTGGTCCAAGTATAGGTTTCTCATAAGCACAAATATGGATTCTTCATTCAATGTTCAATGTTTAAGAGGTAAGGAAAATATTTAATAGTGTATTTGATTTGTTGATTTAAGTATGGAATATGCAGTTGCATACATTAAAATAAGTTGAAGTATCAAACTTGTATTGGTGTGTTGTAGCAGAAGGCTGCCAAAGGTTTAGAGAAATTGGCATATTAGAGTAGATTTGACACTTTAGACCCACAGACTCACACAAAAAGTGTCCAGAGAACACAACGTGCACCACAATAGTGAGGAATAAGTTTGTGAAGGGACTCCCTAGATCATTGAAAACTACTAAGATTGTTATTTTATTTAAATTTGAAAGTTTTAAATCTGAAAGTAGAATTTCCTTAATTAGATTAAGATATCTAACAACAATGGTGTTGATTGGACTCTATGCTGGTAGGAACAAAATGGCAGCATTTAATTAACAAAGACAAAGTGGATGTGGTTAGCATAATGGACAGCAGAGCTAAAGTAGTGAATGGAATCATCTGACTCAGCAAGCAGCACTCCAGCATGTGCCAACAGTTGGTTTTTACTTCTCTCACCCAAACTCTAGTTTTTTGTCTTGCTACCACATCTCACTTCCAGTCCAACTGAGCTCCCAGTCTATCTCAGAATGCTGTATATATTGTTATCTCACATGGCACAGCTTTCGTAGTAAATTAAGTGTGGCACAGTGTTCATGCTCATGCAACCCACTGGCCTGGCCATTTTCCCCCATCATGCTGAAGCAGCTGGATTGATAGAGTGAGTAAATGGCCTTCTGAAGACACAATTACTGCCCTATTTAGGTGGCAATAATTGGTAAGATGAGGGAATATTATTCAATAGTCTATGTATGCTCTAAGCCAATGTTCAATATATAGTGCAACTTTTCCAACAACCAGTACTCATGGGTCCAGAAACTGAATGGAATTGGGAAAGGCATAACTCATGATTACTCTGATTAACCCATTAGAAAATCGTTACTTTCTGTCCCTATGCTCTTACGCTCTGTGAGTTTTGAAATCTTAGGTATAAAAGCAGGAATTCCCTCCCCTGGAAAGATGATACTTATTCTTTTGAACTGGAAATTAAGAAAATCATCATATCCCTTTGAACTACTTACACTTCCAGCACTTCCAGATCTGGAAGGGAGTTACTGTATTGTCTGGCATAATTGATTCTGATTACCAAGGGAAAACCAGATTTATATAAATTAGTGGATATATATACTCTCTGGAAATGATTTCTAACTTTTTGCTTTATTAGAATCTGGTTTATGACCTTTGGCTCTTTAGACTTGAGATAATGACCTGCCATATTGCCTTTAATCTTGTAATTTGTCAGCCTCTGAGACAGCAATATATCTTTTGACCTTCTGATTTCAGATTCATCAGCCTCTGTAGCTACGTAAGTCAGGATGAGCTTCTATACTTATGAATGAATCAGAGACTTTGAACTTGACAACTTCAACTACCACGCAAGCAATTTCTCTGAGTTAAATCAATCAACCAATCAATATACCTACCTACTTATCGCTCTCTTTCTCTTTCTAGAGAATACGTTTGTTGTTGTTATGAGCCATTGAGTCACCTATAGTGGCCCTATGCACAATAGCTTTGAACCTTGCTCTATCCTGAGCCAACTTCATTGCCTCTGACACAACTACCTCCATTACCCTAGTCATTGAATCAATCCATCTCACTGAGAGTCTTCCTCTCTTACGCTGTCCCTCCACACTCCCAAGCATGATGTCTCTCTCCAAGGACTTGACCCTCTTTACAACACAGCCCAAGTATGTCAGATTAAGCATCAGAATCCTTTCCTCCAAGGAGCAGCCTGGTTGTACCCTGTCTCTTTATATATACATTTATACATATATAAATTGGTCCAGTGGTGAGAATCTTTGTCTTCTTGACATTGAACCTCAGGCCATATTGGAGGCTGCAGTCCTTGACCCTCTGTAGCAGGTGCTTCAGGTCTTCCTCAGTTTCAGCAAGCCTGGACTTCTGGCAGTTCTCGGCTGATGTGCTGTTCCAGTCATTTTGGGAGAATCTTCAGTAGAATCTTGCTTGCATGTGAAATCAATGAGATTGTTCTATAGCTTCCACACTCTGTTGGGACATCTTTCTTTCTGGCAGTTCTCTGCTGATGTGCTCTTCCAGTCATTTTTGGATAATCTTCAGTAGAATCTTGCTTGCATGTGAAATCAATGAGATTGTTCTATAGCTTCCACACTCTGTTGGGTCATCTTTCTTTGAGATAGGAACAAATGTAGATATTTTCCAGTGAGTTGGACAAGTAGTTGTTCTCCAGATTTCTTGGTACAACTTGGTGTTCATGTCCAGGGCAGCATCTGTTAGCTGAACTATGTCAATTGGTATACCATCTATTCCTGGGACCTTATTTTTTGACATTTCCTTCAAAGCAGCCTGAACTTCTTTCATCACCATAGGCTCTTGCTCATATGTTGTTTCATGAAATTCTTCTGTGTCTGCCAATTCCTTTTGATACAGTGATTCAGTATATTCTTTCCATCTTCTTTTAATACTTCCTGGATCATTTAATATTCTGCCAAAATCATCCTTGATTATAGCAACTCGAGGTTTGAATTTGTTCTTCAGTTCCTTGAGCTTAAGATATGCTGAGCGAGTTCGGCCCTTTTGATTTTCTGACTCCAACTCCTTGCACATTTCATTGTAATATTTTACTTTGTCATCTCGTGCTGCCTTTTGAAATCTTCTATTCAACTCTTTAGTATCTTGGATTCTTCCTTGTGCTTTGGCTTCTGTGCGCTCTAGTGCAATTTTCAACATCTCTTCTGACATCCATTTTGGTCTTCTCTTCCTCTTCTGTCTTTGCAATCACTGTTTGTCCTCTCCCAGGATGATACCCTTAATATCCTCCCAAACTCATCTGGTCTTTGCTCATTAGTGTTCAAGGCTTCAAACCTGTTCCTGAGATGATTCTGAAATTCAGGTGGGATAGAGTCAAATTTTGGTTGCCTTGGATTTGGTTTAATTTTCCTCAACTTCAGCTTGAACTTGTATATGAGTAGTCTGTGGAGGTAGGATGGGCAATTTCCTCCCGTGTGATTAAGTACCTCTGAAAATCTAACAGAGGGTTAGTGGTTAGCTATGGGTTGGTTCTGACTCAGGGGTATACAGTAATATATGTTGTTGTTCTTATTCTTACGTGCC
>NW_006399810.1:14583303-14585305 GCF_000299155.1 Elephantulus edwardii | reverse complement strand
TATACATACAGATACAAATATATTGCATATATTATATTCTAAAATATATGTTGCATATATAATATTCTAAAATATATGTTACGTATAGTTATTGTTGTTGATTGCCATCAAGTCATGTATGACTCATAGCGACCCTATGAACAAAAGACCCGAGTCCTTTTTATAACTATTGTTTCTCAAAGTTCATAGAGTTTCCAGAGGCATGTTGTTTAGGAAGTGGATGTCACTCCCGCTTCCAAAATATCACATATAAGCTCATATATATTATATATACACTATATTAAAAAATATGTTATCTGTTTATATCAATCAATCAATCAATCAACTTTACTGGTTTTCCATCTCTAGAGAATCCAGGGGAGACAGAGAGCCAAGAGGCACCACCTCAACTTCTATAATATTTTAGACAGAAAACCTATTTCCTAAATTGATGGGATTTTATTGAGTATAATAAACTTGGTGCATTTTTAGGTACACAGAAACCACTTAAAAACTATTAATTCACTATTATTGATGTCCCTGGGTGCTGCAAACTATTAACACACTCAACTACTTAGGACTCAACCTGGATGGTTTGAGTCCATCCAGAGGCATCTTGGGGAGGAAAGGCCTGAAAATCTGTTTCTGATAGAATCAGCCATTGAAATCCTAGGGAACTGAGTGTTCTGAACTAGAACTGAGCTGAATTATCAGTTTTAGAAATTTGATACTTCCAATGAAGAAGTAATACTTTTCTCCTAATGTTTTACTCTTTACAAAAAAAAAAAAGCATATATTTCAAGCATTTTAAAGTATCAGGATAATTTTGTGAATACTGTCTGTCTACTACTGAGAGTGAGATCTGTTGATGCTGTCCTATAGTATTAACTGTAACTCAGTGGCTGTAATAGTGACTGTAACAATAGGATCAACTATATCAGAGATGACAAGGATGACACAGGACATGGCAGGGTACAGCAGTTTATAGGGTTACTATGGGTTGTAGTCAATTCAACGGCATCTTACAATAACAACTCTCTAGTTTTATTGACAACAGTGTATATATATATAGACACACTCTCACTTCTGCATTACACACATCTGGAGAGAACTGTATGTTATCTGCTTTAACAAGCAGATATAAAGGGCTCCAAGGAAGTATTTAATAGCAAGCCTGGTCAACTGAGTCTGTAAATAATGTCAGCTACAATCTCCCTCTCTTGAATATTTACACTCTACTTTAGAATTTGACCTTATTTTTTTTAATAGAAGATAAATCTTTCACTATTTGAATCCTTACCATTTTTTTCCTTGTTAAGTCAGTAGAACACAGTTCTGTCGTCTCTTTTTTCTTAAAACCACAGGATCAGTTTTCTTGAGTGGTGCAACATCTCCTTTTACTATCAGTTACTTTGGTAAAATCAAGCATTGACCACAGCCAAAGAGATTACAGACTATATGACACATGAGATTAGGATAGATTAAAATTTTTTATAGACTCAAAATATTCATAACTGCAATGGAGATAATCTAGTCTGAATACTTTATTTTGTTAATAAGGAAATGACAGTTATGGTAATGAAGAAATTTAAAATTTAGCTCCATGTGAGTGCAGATTTGAAACTATAATTTAAATCATGAAAGTCTCATTCTGGTGCTCTGGTTTGTGTACTTATTAAGTTGGAGAAAGTGAAACCAAGTTGTCCCTTTGAAGCAAGGATGGTGAAACTTTGTCTCATAGGCTTTGACTGTATTGTCCGAAGAGGCCAAGCCTTAGGAAAAGACATCATACTGGGAAAGGTAGAGGATCAGAGAAAGAGAGGAAGCCTCTCAATAAATTCGATTAATTGACACAGTGACTGAAACAATCGGCTTGAAGAGATCAGAGATGTGATGATGGTACAGGATTGGGCAAGGTTTACATCTGTTGTTCATAAGATCGTTAAAAATTGTAGTCAACTTGATGACAACTAACAACAAATACATATTTGTTAAAGAGAAATTTGAAAATTAATATTAATTA
>NW_006399810.1:14575362-14583203 GCF_000299155.1 Elephantulus edwardii | reverse complement strand
AAAATTAATATTAATTTAAAAAATAAGAACATTTTACCATTAAGAGGAAGTTTCCATTGGTTATTCTTCTTTTTTGTTTGTTGTTGTTGTTGTTGTTATTGTTGTTTTATACTGGTTTACATACAAAGTTCATAAAATTCATATACATTTTCTTTCACAATGTTTTCTTTCCCCTTTCATTTACCCATCACTCCCTCCACCTATCAAATTGTGTGTCCCTATGTTTAAGCTCCCCTCACACCTGATGGATCCTCGTACTGGCTCTACAATAATGGCCTTATACAGTATTAATCCTTATGAGACTAAATTAGTTCACTTAACATAATACTCTCCAGTCCCTCCCAAGATAGGTAGTAGTTTACAACATCATTGCTCCTGCGTGTGTATAGTATTCCATTGTGTGAATGTACCATAATTTCTCAATTTATTAGACTGTAGTTAAACATTTGAGCTGTTTCCATGTTCTTGTGATGGTGAATAATGCTGCTATGAACATTGGTGTACAAGTTCCTGTTTGTGTCTCAGATCTCATATTCTTAGGGTTTATTCCAAGCAGTGAAATAGCGGGGTTATATGGAATTTCTGTTTAGCTTTTGAAGGAAGTTTCCATGGGTGATCAATCTTGGCAGAAGAAATCATAAAGCAATTTGGAAAATGTAGTTTTAGTTTTTCAGCGTCTGTAGTTGGAAATAAATAGGTTTGGAATGGTTATTGATTAATTTATTCCATAGTATCAACCATGCTGATGACACAACTCTGCTTACTGAAACTGAGGAGGACATGAAGAGCTTGCTGCATAAGGTCCAGGACTGCAGCCTTCAATATGGATTGAGGCTCAATATCAGCTCAATATCAAGAAGACAGATTCTCACCACTGGACCAATTGGCAACATCAGGATGGATGGTGAAGAGATTGAGATCATTAATAGCTTTAGTTTGCTTGGTTCCACAGTCAACACTCTTGGCATCAGCAGGAGGAAATTAAAAGACCTATTATGATGGGAAAGTCTGCTGTTAGGGACCGACCTCTCCAAAGTACTGAAGAGCAATGGTATCACTCTGGAAACAGAGTGTGCCTGATACAGGCCATGGTCTTTGCAATCACTTGCTATGCGTCAGAGAGCTGGACAATGACTAGGAAGGATAGAAGAAGAATTGATGCCTTTGAGCTGTGGTATTGAAGATACTTCTTTGAGAAGAGTATTGAATAGTCCATGGACTGCTAAGGAAGCTAACAGGTTCATGCTGGAGAAGTTTAAACCAGGCTGCTCCTTGGAGGCAAAGATTCTGAAGCTTTATCTGACATATTTTGGACATGTTGCAGGGAGGGATCAGGCCTTGGAGAAGGACATCATGCTTAGGAGGGTGGAGGAACAGTACAGGAGAGGAAGACCCTCTATGAGGTGGATTGATTCAGTGATTGGGATAATCGAGGTATGTATGTCAGAGACAGTGAGATTGGCACAGGACAGAGCAGGGTTTAGGGCTATTGTACACTATGAGCCTCAGACGACACTACAGCACATTACAACAACAACAGCATCAACTGTAGTATCTTCCGTGTTAATAAGCATACTTCTGTAACATCATTTTGTGGTTATATAAGATTATTCTTCTAAATCATTGAATTACTCTAATCCTCTGCTAGTTTCCTCCAAATAAGTGTCTATTAAAGTTTGCTGTTAGAGACCTCTCAAAAGTACTGAAGAGCAAAGGTGTCTCTTTGGAGACTAAGGTGCGTTTGATACAGGCCATGGTCTTCGCAATCACTTTTTATGCATCAGAGAGTTGGACAATGACCAAGGAGGATAGAAGGAAAATTGATGCCTTTGAACAAACAGATTTGTCCTGGAAAGGGTTAAACCGGGTGGCTCCTTGGAGGCAAGGATTCTGAGGCTCCATCTAACATACTTTGGACATGTTGTGAGGAGAGACCGGTCCTTGGAGAAGGACATCATGCTTGGGAGGGTGGAGGGACAGCGCAGGAGGGGAAGGCCCTCTATGAGGTGGATTGATTCAGTGACTGGGATAATCGGGATGGGAGTGTCAGAGACAGTGTGATTGGCACAGGACAGAGCAGAGTTTAGGGCTGTTGTACATAGGGTCGCTATGAGTAGCAGGCGACTCGACGGCACATAATAACAACAACAACAACAGTATTTTGGTATCCATTAATTTGGTTTTTCCCCCCAAGGTTTTTGCTGTTGTTGTTTTTTGTTGTGTACTGTCTAGTCACAGCAAGTTTCATAGGAGTAAATTTCCTATCTTTCTCCCACAAAGGAGCAAGTGGATTTGAATCATGTGCCTTCATATTGGCAGCACAACTATTTTCTACTAAATCACCAGAGCTTACTGTGTCCTGACAAATCCAACTGCAAAAAGATTGCAGCAGTGTGTAAAATCATTCTTTCAAACCCCCAGCGATGCTATACATTACTTGATTCCTAAATACTTTCCATTTTGTTAGCAAAAAAAAGTAGAACGCATTCATAAAGATATGTATGTGTCACAGTGTTCAGTATCACAGCAACCACAAGTTACCTCTGTACAGCAAATGCGCAGAACAGTTCTATAGCCCTTAGAAGAATGTTTGACCAAAACCAATTAAAATCAGTTCTGAAGGCCACAGATTAAAATCACCCACCTTTGGCTTGGTAGCATCACTTTCTGTCCACTAGGCTGATTGAGCTCTCTCTTTGTTTTTGTTGTTAAGTCCTGTCATGTTGCAGACCGAAGGCCCCAAAGAATGGAATAATTTTATAATTATTAATAATGAGACAAACAGCCAGGAATGTGATAGAGCAAAGAGAATAAAACAGGGGGCCAGCAGTTCTCGACTGAAGACCCCAAGCCAAGCTTCTCTGTATCTTTATTGAAAATTATCAGGAAGTAAATCACAAATGAAGCCCAGCTCTTTGTATTGAAAACCTTCTGCTTGACTCAGGAAGGAGGGGTTCACAAATGCAAGAATTTGGTTTACCCTTAACTATTAACCTTGATGCCTCAGGGTGAACTCTAGCTCAGGAAGTAACACTCCCTCTGTAGGGAGCCCCTTGCTGTCTCCTGTCTTACAGGGAACAAACAGCTCATTTTCTAAGATCTGCCACAAGAGAAATCCTAATTTATAAATCTGTAATTCCTTCAATTCCTGAACAAGGGTTTTAATATAATATTTGGTATAAAGTTTGGCTTCCCATACTGTCAAGTCATAGATGACTCATAGCAACCCTATGAACGAAAGACCTGAACACTTGTATAACTTTCTGTGTTTCTCCAAGTTTAAAGGGTTTCTGAAGGCAAGCTATTTAGGAAGTGGATGCCACTCCTGCTTGGTTTTAATTGTTTTTTGTCAAACATTATTCCAGTTTGTATAGCACTGGTCTGTCCACTTGGGGTACAGAGGTAAATCATGGTTGTTGTGATGCTGAATACTGTGACACTGATGTGTCAAATGCATTTATGGTTACCCATGATGGACAGTGTTTGGTGGAACTCCCCAATTAAAACAAGCTTGGAAGCAAGAGTGGCATCCACTTCTAAAATAGCTTGCCTCCGGAAACCCTATGAACTTGGAGAAATGATGAAAATTATACAAGTGTTCAGGTCTTTCATTCATAGGGTAGCTATGAGTTGTCTGCGACTCAACTGCACTAAATAAAAACATGTGAATATACCATGAACTGCCAAAAGAGCAAATTTGAGAGAAGCACAGCGAGGTTGCTCCTTAGAAGTGAGGACGGCAATTGGCAATTAGGACAGAATAATCCCTGGAGAATATCATACTCCGTAAAGTAGTTATTGTTGTAACAGCGAGCTAGGACTGACTCATAGCTGATTCTCCAGCGGGTTTTCAGAGATAGAATATGCACAGGAAGTGATTGCCCAACTTTCTCAAGCAGCTGATGGATTCAAAACGTATGACTTAGGATGGCAGCACCATTCCTTAAACTAGGACATCAGACCTCCCTTTGGTAAAATAGAGGGTCACTAAAAAAGAATGAGAGCTTCAGAGAAACGGATTGGCACAAACAACGGGGTAGTGGCTAAAACAATGGGTTCAAGTATAGCAAACATTGTCAGCATGGTACAAGGCCAATTAGTATTTTGTTCTGCTGTCCATAGGATACAGGTCGAATGCACCTAACAACAATTTTTTAAATGGCATTACTTCTAATATCTCTCAACAGCTTCACTTCAAACTACAGAGCAGAAATAAGAAAATCAAGCACAATTTAAAGAATGAGAATTTAGGCATTTGAAAATGCAGAAGCTTTTACGCCAATGTTCTGTCTTATTACAACAATGACAAGAAAAAGTGACTCATATTAATTCATGAACCCATAATGCATTATAACTCTTTTATTTAGATAAGCATTTCAAATACCAAGCTAAGCTCCATGCTTTTAAGTCTTACAAATGCTTCTTGAAGATAAATTTTACCCCCTTTATCTTGCCCCATTTCAAAACATTATGTATTAATGCTTTTGCTTTATAAAATGTACTAACTACATCTGTGTTTTGTTTGGTTTTTCTTCAGTTTTTATGTATGAGAATAATCTGGAACTGGGGTGTATTGCAGGATGGTCTAGGGGAAGAGAAGGGAAGGGGAGGGAAACGTGCAACAATGAATATATTTTTTTAAAAAATTTTAAAATGTTTTTTCAGCTGTTTTGTTTGTTTGTTTTAATCACAGATTCACCTGAGGAAAGAGACAGACCTATCTTCATACATATTAAATAGTTCTAAAGACATTTCAATCTTTAGAAATAAATATAACTAGCACTGATAAACTCTAAACAACTAGAAGTGGTTATTGGTTAGTGGGATATTTATGTACAAGAATTTTACTAAAATAATCTTAATAGTATATTTTAACTTGTACTCTTAATCCATCAACTGTTCTGGGAGAAAGATGGGCAATCTCTTTCAATTGGCGGGTCAGCTATGGGTGGAATCCAACTTGATGGTGGAAAACAACAAATTCCCTCTTGCATGCTAGCTGGATCAAATGTAAAGCATACAATGTAACTGATGTTGTTGTTATGTGTCATCGAATCGCCTGTGATTCACAGTGAGTCTATATACAAAAGTTCTGAACCTTGCCCTATTCAGTCTCCATATCTCTGACACACCTACCCCATTACCCCAGTTACTGTGTCAATCCATCTCATCCAGGGTCTTCATCTCCATTGCTGTCCCTCAGTCTTTAAAAGCATAATATCCTTCTCTAAGGACTGGTCCCTCCAGGCCATGTGCCCAAATCATGTGAGACTGAGCATCCAAATCCTTGCCTCCGAGGATCAGCTTGGTTTCACCCTATCCAAGATAGACTTGTTTGTTCTCTTGACACTCCATGGTATGTTAAATACTCTTCTCCAGCATCACAACTCAAAGGCATAAATTTTTCTTCTGTCATCTTTAGTCATACGTATCCAGCTCTCAAATGCATAGCAAGTAATTGCTAAGACCATGGTCTGAATCAGACACATCCTAGGCTCTAGACTGATATTGCTCTTTAACACTTTGGAGAGGTCTCTGACAGCAGATTTCCTTAACACAATTTATCTTTTTATTTTCTGACTGCTGATGCCAAGAGTAGGTTGTGGAGCTGAGCAAGCTGAAATTGTTAACAACCTCAATCTCTTCTCCATCCATCATGCTGCTGCCGGTAGGCCCAGAGGTGAGAATCTTTGTCTCTTTGATGCTGACCTTCAATTCATATTGAAGACTACAGCCTTTGACCTTCTGCAACAGACACTTCAGGTCCTTCTCAGTTTTGGCAAACAAGGTGTGTCGCCTGCATAATGCATAACACTCACTGAGAAATTCTAATTCTTACTTTTCTTTTTTTTATTTTTTTTAAAATTTTATTATTTTTTTGTGCATGTACCGTCAAATCAGATCTGACTGGTACAGGAGGAAATTGTCCCTCCTTTTCCGGCAGAGCATCTGGTGGATTCGAACCGTGTACCTTTGGGATTGCAGTACAGCTTCTTTCCACTAGGCCACCAGAGCTCCCCTAAATTCTTACTTTTCAAGAAACTTGAAGATTATTTCATCTTGAAAATTTAAAACTATGCATTTCCATTGCAAAATTTATTTCTCAGTCTCCACTCTACCCAAGACTTGGCATAAAATTATTTGCTAATGTCTAGTCAGATTTAAAGTAACTCTTGAAATCACCCTTAGTTCTTTGTGATTTGACAAGCATTTATTGCAAGTTGTTTGTCCAGCTTGATGTTAGGCTTGAGGAACATGAGACTGAGGATGAAACATACTTTAATTATCAAATTTTCCAAGGAATGTATTTTAAAAAATATAATAAAGTATAAATTAGGCTTGATAAGGATGTTTTATATCAGATGTCAGTAAGCTATGGCTATAGTCGATCTGGCCTCTTCTTGGGTAAATAAAGATTTATTTGAAGATAGTTATCCTTCATTTAAATATTGCCTATGACTATTATTATGCTGCAGTAACTTCACAAAATAAAACATTTTAATATCAGGTCCTTTACTGAAGAATATTGTTGACCTCTGATACAGACAATTAGACTAACTCTTTTTCAAGATAAGTAGAAAGTTAGACAGAAGTGTGTGTGTGTATATATATATATATATATATATATATATATTCCTGAAAATATCAGAATACCAATAACGGTAAAGAATCAAAAAGTCAAGATTCAGGAGAAGACAGAAGCCAAAAAATACTATACCCAGCATTTGGGGCCTATCTTCCCCTAAGACAATCTCTAGAATTGGGTGAAGCATTTGACAGTCTTTGAGGCCAGAAGGAATATTGTGGAGCCAATAACAAGGCCAGGGACTGTAGCCTTTGGAAACTCCTGTACTTTTAGTTGGAACACCAAAATCCTACTGGAATAGGGTAAGCTGAAAGTAGATATGTGTGTTAACAATTGTAACCATAGGCTAGATATGAATCAGTCCAACCCCTGCAATTGATATGTTAGTCCTCTCAAGTAAGCACCTCGCAGAAGCAAACAACAACAGACTCTGGAAGAAAAAAAAAATCATTCCAATGCTTACATTGTTTCTAAAATTACTCAAAAGGCATTTACACAACACATGAAAAGTAATAGTTTCAGATTCTGGCCATAATGGGATAGATAATATTGAGCTTATTTATTAGTTTCAGATAGAAACAAATATAAAAGCTGCATAATATAAGTAAGCCAGCTCTTTACAAGCTTTTGACATCACATGAAGGGCTCTGGGACATTTGAGAAGGCACTCTGCTGATACAGTTGCTAAGTATGTGGCTGCTAGTTGAAAATGTGTGCTTTGAAGGCACCCAGTAGTCTGTGAGAGTGATCTACTTCCATTAAGATTATGACCAGGATAGGGAAGTTCTGGTCTACCAAAGAGGACTTCTATGAATGGAATTGACCCAGAGAGAACTAACAATATGGCAATCAGTTGAGACTATAGAAGCCCATACTCTGTAAGTCAGGAACACATCCTACAACTGATGATAGTGAATGTCTAGAAATGAGGGGAAAACTGAAATACGCATACTGTAACAATATAAATACAACAATTATGATGAGCTGGTGCTTAAATAAGAATTCTCTATGCCACCAGAGCTCCTATAAAAGAAGAAATGATAGTAAAAAGAACAAGAAATCTAAGATTTTCCTACTTCCCCTCTGCTGTGATGAACATGGAGGAGGGGAGAGCAGAAAAATAATGGATAGCAGTATGGTGGGGATCTAGAAAGGCAGAGCAATGGTGGGCATAGTTCAATGTTGATTAATTTTATAAAATATAATGAGTGGGAATGATTGTATGAAACACAATGTGAATAAAGATAGTGTAAAA
>NW_006399810.1:14573832-14574392 GCF_000299155.1 Elephantulus edwardii | reverse complement strand
CTGTTTCCAGAGTGATACCATTGCTCTTCAGTACTTTGAAGAGGTCCCTAACAGCAGACTTTCCCGTCGTAATAGGTCTTTTAATTTCCTCCTGCTGATGCCAAGAGTGTTGACTGTGGAGCCAAGCAAACTAAAGCTGTTAATGATCTCAATCTCTTCATGATCCATCCTGATGCTGCCAATTGGTCCAGTGGTGAGAATCTTTGTCTTCTTGATATTGAACTGATATTGATCCTCAATCCATATTGAAGGCTGCAGTCCTGGACCTTATGCAGTAAGAGTTTCAGGTCCTCTTCAATTTCATCAAGCAGGCTTGTGCCATCTGTATACCGTAGATTATCGAAAATAAGGTTAAATTTATTTGAATACAATATATGTATGTTGTTGTTGTTGTTATGTGCCGTCGAGTCGTTTGCGACTCATAGCGACCCTATGTACAACAGCCCCAAACCGTGCTCTATCCTATGCCAATCTCAGTGCCTCTGACACACCCATCCTGATTACCCCAGTCACTGAATCAATCCACCTCATAGAGGGTCTTCCCCTCCTGCACTGTCCCT
>NW_006399810.1:14567987-14571977 GCF_000299155.1 Elephantulus edwardii | reverse complement strand
TATTATTCTTTATATTTTATTATTATTTCATTATTATTATTCTTCATTATCAATATTTTTATAAACCTGGTATTTCTTCTCTTTTGTGGATTGGAGCTATTACATAATAAACTTAAAGAAACATATTAATACCTGTACACACACACCATAAGAAATGAATTTTAAAAAGCTCATTGTAACTTGAATAAATTAGTAAGAGACCAACATGGATGACTTTTCTTGATGGTTCATCGTAACTCTCCAGTTTACTTCATGATAAGATTTTCCATCTCAAACATCTCTTTCACTTTAGGTATTCAATTAGTAATTATTATCATGCATTACTCAGTCAGAACCAACACATAGCTGACCGTGGGTTTTCAGAGGCAGTGAATCACACAGGAGGAGATCGCCCATTTTCTCCAGTGGAATAACTGATGGATTTGAATTGTGTACTTTCGTTGCCAGTGCAACCCTTACCACTAGGCTACCAGAGCTCTTTGATTTATTAGGGAGCTCTGGTGGCCTAGTGATTGAGGAACTGCACTGCCAATCCAAAGGCAGGCAGTTTGAATGCACCAAGTGCTGCACAGGAGAAAAATGGGCATACTTTTCCCATGCAATTTATAGCTTCTGAAAATGTATTGGGGGGGTATGCTATGAGTAGGTTACAACTCAGTGGTACATAAAAACAACCACAAAATAGTAATCACATTTTTGGCAAAGAGGCTGAGAAATGATTTGGTGATTACACATGGAAAAGAGAACTAGAAGCTTGGAGTGGTGGAAAGTTCCCCCTTTAATGCAGACACGTACTAGTAGTTGAGTGACCTTATTACATTGCATTCTGTGAAAAGAATGGTAGCAAAAGATCATTGAAATCTTTCTTCACTGTTTCAAATGTAAGGTTTATAACTATTCTTCAAGGAAATTATTGTAAGCCTCTATTATTTCATCTGGTAGAGCTTCTTGGTTTGTGAGTTCAGTTGACCTAACCTACAAGATAAAACGTAAAACCTAGTCTGTCCTTCTGGAGGCAGGAGGAGGAAATAATTCCATATCACAGAATAATGGGAATGTGTTCAAAACTTTAATGAATAATCCTTTGAAATTAAATAATCATCTTTTTTAGAAGCTGGGTATGCAACAGTTGAAAAATGTAGAGAAAGAGTTTTCATGGCAGAAAAAAACAGGAAATAACAGTGTCATACAGAGCAAGTATGACGCAGTGTCTATACTTTCTGTTTATGCAGGCTGGAGCAGCAGGGGACAGACACTTTCATGCTGCCATCAACAGAATAAGCTAAATCATTTGTAGTGAGAAATTCACATTTTTAACTTCTCTCCAGGAGTTCATCAAAGGCTTTGCTTTCCCATTATTTGTCACATCCTGCATTGAAAGAATGGGATTCCAAATTAAAATGGAAAACTATAATCAAGGAACAGCATGTTAGAATAACTCTTTATTATTTTAAAAGCTACTTTTACAAATATTGTCAAAAGACAAACTGTCCTGTAATTTTTCTTTATTCTTCAGCCCTTGGCATGTTGATATCAAGGTTGCTCTGGCTTGGTAAATTGTATTTACATTCTATTTCTATATTGAGAAATGACTTGCATGAAATTTAAAACTTAAACTTGCATGAAATGTAAGTCTTAAACTTGCATGAAATTTAAAATTTGAAATCTATATTTTCCTTGAACGTTTGATAAAATAATCAGTAAAATGTAAGGGCCTGAGATTTTCTTTGTGGATAAGATTTTTAGCGGGCATATGACCAGGAGAGACCAGTCTTTGGAGAGGAACATCATTCTTGGAAGGGTGGAAGAACAGCACAGTAGAGGAAGAACCCAGATGAGATGGATTGATGCTATTTAAGGTAGTGGGCATAGGTGTGTTGGAGTCAGTGAGACTGGCTTAGGATAGTGCAGAGTTCAGTGCTATTTTGCATAGGGTCACTCTGAGTTGCAGGTGACTCAATGACACATAAAAAATAACAACAACAACAACAAATAATTACTGAATATAGTTTTAAAATGTTAAGACCATTTTTGTAAAACTAGAAGGTAAACTAGTAAGTTGTGGCTAAAAGTCCAAAAGAAGAAGGGGAAGGAGCAAGGAGCCTGAGGGCGGGAGGGGGAGGTGAATGACTAGATCACAGAATTTGGTGGACGAAAGAAAGGGATGAAGGAATTAGGATAGATTTAGTGAAGACCTGAAAAGACAGGGTGATAAAGGACATACATCAATCGTGATTAATTTTATAAAATACAATGTATGGGAATGATCATATGGAACAAAATGTGAATGAAGAAATGTGTGACACACAATGTAAATAAGTGTGAATTTTGTATGCAAAGCAATATACATTTTTAAAGACTTTTTAAATGATTGTGAGAGAGAGATATTGAACCAAGGACATCATTGCTGATATCAGACGGATCCTGGCTGAAAGCAAAGAATACCAGAAGAATGTTTATTTGTGATTTATTGGCTATCCAAAGGCATTTGACTGTGTGGATCATAACAGTTGTGGCTGACATTGAGAAGAATGGGAATCTCTGAGCACTTAATTGTGCTCATTGTGAAACCTACACCCGGACCAGGAGGCTGTTGTGTGAACAGAGCAGGGGAACAGTGCAAGATTTTAAATTAAGAAGGAAATGTGTCAGGGTTGTATTATCTCTCCATACCTACTTAATCTGTATGCTGAGAAGATTATTTGAGAACCTGGACTCTATGAAGAGAAATGTGGCATCAGGTTTTGAGGGAGACTCATTAATAGCCTGCATTATGTAGATGAAATAGCCTTGCTTGCTGAAAGTGAGGAGGACTTGAAGCACTTGTTAGAGAAGATCAAGGAAGGCATTGGTATGGATTGCATCTCAATGTCAAGAAAACAAAGATTCTTACTACTGGACTAATAGGTAATATCATGACAATGGAGAAGAGATTGAAGTTGTCAACAACTTCATCTTCCTTGAATCCACAGTTAACACCCTTAGTATCTACCGGTTTCCAGGAAATAAGAAGATGGATTGCACTGGGGAAACCTGCAGTTAGGGACCTCTCCAAATTATTGAGGAATAATGATGCCAGTTTGAGGGCTAACATGCGGCTGATTCAGGTCATCGTCTTTCTAATTACTTGCTATGCATCGGAGACCTGGACAATGAACAAGGATGACAGAGGAAGAATTGATATGTTGCAGTTGTGGTGTTCGAGACGAGCAATGAACATCCCGTGGACAGCCAAGAGAATAAACAGATACATCTTGGAGAGGGTGCAGCCAGAATGCTCTTTGGAGGCAAGAATAATTAGGCTTCTCCTCACATACTGTGAGCATGTATGTTGCTTGGGTGGACCAATCCTTGGAGAAGGACATGATGCTTGGAAGGGTGGAGGGTCAATGAAGTATAGGAAGACCCTTGACCAGGGGAATTGATGCAGTGACTGCTGAAATGGGCTCTAGTGTTTCAGGAAGTGTGAGGGTGGCACAAGATAGAACAGTGTTCAGATCATTTTTTCTTAGGGTCACTGAAAGTTGTACTTGACTCAATGGCAACTAACAACAACAACAACAACAACATTTTAAACACAAATAATTGACCCATCCAATATTGTTCATATATAGAGTTCAGTGACATTAATTATATTTGTCATGCTGTTCAACCATTACTTATTTTGTTTAAATTTCAGATATTTCTGTGTAAACTTGTATGCAATACTCTCACTACTTTTTTTTAAAGTTTTTAAAGAATTTTATTATTTTTTGTGTTACTATCACATTGGATCTGACTGCTCTAGGAGGAGGTTGCCCCTCCTTCTCCAGCACAGCATCTGGTCGATTTGAACTATATTCCTCTGGGATTGAGGTACAGCATCTTGCCACTAGGCAACCAGAGTTCCCCAAAAATAATATATTACAAATCAATACATATTTTTTTTTAAATTCCATTCATTCATTGTTGCACCCGTCTCCCTGTCCCCCCTTCCCCCGCCCCCTGTTT
>NW_006399810.1:14553431-14565192 GCF_000299155.1 Elephantulus edwardii | reverse complement strand
TATTGAGTCAGAATTGACCAATAGCTGATCCCTAGGTTCCCTGTTGGTTTTCAGATTCAGTAAATCACACAGGAGGAGACTGTCTATCCTTCTGCTGTGGAGCAACTGATGGATTCAAGCTGCCTACCTTTTGGATTGCAGCACAGCTTCTTACCACTAGGCCAGCAGGGCTTTTGTTATTTTTTACTCTACTTTTCTCACTTTGAAATTTCTATCTTTTATTCTCTAACTTCTCAATGTGTATACCTAACAATGTTAATGTAGTTTTATTTTTTAAAAGCATATAATGCTATAAATTTTCCCTCTATTTATTTAGTTGCATCTTATAAATTCTGACATATTATATAAATATAATTTTACTTATAATTATATAGTTACATATAATCTAATTTATGAGTTCTTAATTAATCTGTGAATTTTTTAGAAGTTTGCATAATTTCACATGCATTTTGAAGTAACTGATTAGTAACTTAACCACACTGAGGTCAGCAATGTGATTTTATTCCCATAATTTGAAATTTGTTGAGATAATTTGGTTTTGGACTATTTTGTAGCCAATTTTTGTAAATGTTCTTGTGTTTGGGGGAAAAAGAAATTCTTTTTTCAGCATTTGTGAAGAGTGTTCTATATTTATCCACTAGATTTTATATCAAGCTTGTTATTTGAGTCCAGTATCTCTCTTCATTTTTTTGTTTCCTTAATTTATTGCTAATTGAATTGTGTTAGTTTCCCAATTTGATAGCAGATATTTTCTGTCTCCTCTTGTATTTCTTGACATTCTTTAGAAATAAGTGTTAATTTTAAAGTCACATTCCTATTCCCCTCTCTGATTTCCAGACCCATAACCAGAGTCAGGTTCTAATATATTAGTGGCATTTGTACAAAATGTGACCAAGAAACAAAAGGTAGGAAGCAGTACTGGACATGTATCTCTGACATAATAGGCCCCTGAAAAACCTATGAATAACAGTGGAACATTCCAAAACAATGGCAAAATTTTTCAAACCATCTTATTATGGAAATATTTGAATCCTCTACAAAAATAGAATAAAGTAATAAATCACTTTGTATCTATCTCCCAGCTAAAATAGCTATAATCTTTTAGTGACCCTTGTTTCATTTGTACTTTAAATCATTCCTGTATTATTTTGAAAATTCTAGACTTAATATTTAATATCTAGACATGACATCACTCACTGTTGAAAGATAAAAGATTCTTTTTATTTATTTATTTTTTTTTTACTGTGGGTGAAAGTACACAAAGCAAATTAGGCTTTTTATAAATCATTCATGAACATTTGTTCTATAACATCAACTACAATACCCACAGTACCTGATCATACATGCACTATCTAATTATCCAGGACAGCATGCCTAGTAGGACAGAGTTCAGGTTTCTTGTTCACAGGGTCATTATGAGTCATACCTGACTTCATGGCAACTAACAAAAATTCAATCCGTATTTTCTTTTTCTTCACCCATCTTAGTAAGAGTTTTTTTATCTATTAACTTATTTTCCACTTCCCTTCCTTTCCTTCTGTGATCATCATCTGTCTAGAGGACTTTATGCCGAGTAAAATAAGTGAGTCATAAAACAAATACTGCATAAACATTCTCTTTTAAAACTTAAATGCATCTCCATTATCAAATCAAGCTAATCCCATTGCCATTAAGACAATACCAAATAGTTTTGACTACCTCAGGGGTGCCCAAGGCTGAAATCTTGACAAGCAGGTAGGTGGGCTTCAAACCTTCAACTTTTCAATTAACAGCTGAGTGGTTAATCATTATGACACCAGGGCTCTTCCATTGTCACAAATAAATGATTTCTTTTTAAAAAGAAATTATTAATGTAATTAGAAACCCAATCATTGTCTAGATTTTCTTGGTTGTCATAATATTTTTCAGTTAATTTGCTCAAAGTAAGACAAAAGCAAAGTTCCTGCATTTCCCTTGTCTTTAAATGTATAGCTGTCTTTTCTGTCTCTCTTTAACAGTCTTTTCAGTTTATTTATTGTGTGTCACTTACCTGGTCAGTTGTCCTGTAGAATTTCTCATGCTCTTTTCCTGTATTTCTCTATTTCCTACGACTTAGTACTTGGACCCAGTGGCTTGATCAGATTTAAGTCTGACTTTTGGCAAGAATAATTCACAGCTATTTCTTGGGTTTTTTCCTCTTCTATGTTTTGAAATATTTCTATACTTCTCTCTTTTTATTCATGTTGATTTAGATATCAGTGATCATTACCTCATCCTCCTTTTTTTTAATTCTTATATTCACATGCCAAATAGCATCTTCTGTAAAAATACATTTGGCAAGCCTTAAAGTATAGTTAATATAGAAGAAAAACATGATTCCTTCTTTTTACTTATATGATCTGACAAGAAATTAATTGGCCATCTGGAATTTTTTTAAGATAACCACATGAACACTATGAATGGATTTAAAGCATATTTAAGAAGTTTTGATTAGTTATAGCTATTGTTACTGAGTATTGAATGTTCCATGGACTGCCAAGAAAACAAACAGATCCATCCTAGAGAGGGTAAAACCAGGCTACTCCTTGGAGGCAAGGATTCTGGGGCTTTGTCTGACATACTTTGGACAAGTTCTAAGGAGAGACAGGTCCTTGGAGAGGGACATCATGCTTAGTAGGGTGGAGGAACAGTGCAGGAGGGGAAGACCCTCTATGAGGTGGATTTATTCAGTGACTGAGGTAATCAGGATGGGTGTGTCAGAGGCCATGCGATTGGCACAGGGTAGAGCAGGGTTTAGGGCTGTTGTACATAGGGTCACTATGAGTCGCAAGTGACTCGATGGCACACAACAACAACATTGTTACTGCTATTCACATTACCCATTTCTAGCCAACAGGAGTTTCTTCTTTTGGATCCTAACTCCTTATAATTAATTGTTGTTGTTGTTATGTGCCGTCGAGTAGTTTGCGACTCATAGCGACCCTATGTACAACAGCCCTAAACCCTGCTCTATCCTGTGCCAATCGCATGGCCTCTGACACACCCATCCCGATTACACTAGTCACTGAATCAATCTACCTCCTAGAGGGTCTTCCCCTCCTGCGCTGTCCCTCCACCTTTCCAAGCATGATGTCTCTCTCCAAGGATCTGTCTCTCCTTACAACATGTCCAAAGTATGTCAGACGAAGCCCCAAAATCCTTGCCTCCAAGGATTAGCCCGGTTTAACCCTCTCCAGGAAGAATATGTTTGTTTTCTTGGCAGTCCATGGTAAATTCAATACTCTTCTCCAGCACCACAGCTCAAAGGCATCAATTCTACTTCTATCATCCCTAGTCATTGTCCAACTCTCTGATATAAGTGGGTCAAGTCACTGGGCTAAGGGCAGGGACACTCCACAATAAGGGCTTTATCTTTCACTGCTCCACATATTGCTTGTCTGTCAGATACTCCTCTAAATCTAAACATTCAGATTAAGACAGACTAGGAAGAAGGATTGGCCATCCACTTCTGAAATAGCAGGGCTCTGAAAACCCTATGTACAAGAGAACACACATACACTAACCAAAAGGGCAACATAGGTAGAACTTTCAAATATGGAAATACAAAGAAAGAGGAACAGTTGTAAGCAGACACTAGTGATTGGAACATGGAATGTGAGAACCATGAATGTAGGAAAATTAGATATTGTTAAGGAAGAAATGGAATGCATAAATATTGACATACTAGGCATTGGAGAGATGAGATAGACAGGCATGGGGCATTTTGAGTCAGATGATCATATATTACTCCAGAGATGAAAAGGTGAGGAAAAATGGGGTTGCTTTCATAGTTAAAAAAGTAATTTCTAGATCCATTTTGAAGTACAACATTGTGAGTGATAGGATTATATCCATACACTTACAAGGTAGTCCAGTGAATACCACTATCATTCATTCAGATATAATTGATTAGTATGCCATAATTTTTTTATAACCCCTGTATTTTAGTAATGAAAGATATTTGAGGATCATCTCATAAATCATTTGTTTTGTTATTTTTAGATCGATTCAACTATGACTCATAGCAGCACCATGAAAAAGAAATATGGACCTGCCCTATCCTGCACCAACCTTAATTCTGTTCCATTGGTTGATATACCTGTCATTGTACCAGTACCATGCTGTTTTGGTTTCTACTGCTATATAGAAGGTTTTGAGGTCAAGGAGTGCTATGCCTCCAACCTCATTTTTGTTTCTCAGAAGTGTTTTGCTTATCTGGGATCTCTTATCTCTCCAAGTAAATTTGATAGTTTCCCTTTCAATCTCCTTGTTCAAGGAATTCGGGATCTGAATTGGTATTGCATTGAACGTGTAGACTGCTTTTGGTAGGACTGTAATTTTCACCATATTAAGTATTCCTATCCATGAACAGGGCACATTTTCCCACTTCTTTAGGTCTTTTATTATGTCTTTCAGAAATGCTCTTTAGTTTTCTTTGTATAGGTCTCTTGTATCTCTAGGTACGTTCATTCCCAAGTATCTCAATTTGTGGTCGGCTATTGTAAACTGTATTGCTTTCTTTACTTCCTTCTCTCTCTTTGTTACTGTATAGGAATCCTACTGATTTTTGGATATTGAGCGTACATCCTGCCATGCTACTAAATTGGCCTATTAACTAATAGTTTTTTGGTGAGTCATTGGGATTTTCTGTGTACCTTATCATATCATCTGCATATAGCAACTATTTAACCATTTCTTTGCCAATCTGGATGCCTTTTATTTCCTCTCTTGTCATATTGCCCTAGCAAGCACTTCCAATAAAATATTGAAAAGAAGTGGTGACAGTGGAAATACTTCTCTGTACCCTGTTTGCAAGGAAAATGTTTTTAGTCTCTCTCAATTTTCACTATGGGTTACACTTCTACACCAAGAAAACAAACATCTTTACAACTGAACCAAAGATAATATTATAATTTGTAGAAAAAAGATTGAAATTTCCTTTTACATGAATCTACAATCAATAATCATGTAGCATCTCAAGAAATCAAAAGATGTTTTGCACTGCACGTATTTGCTGTCATGGACCTCTTTTCCAGATCCAAGCTATGGTGCTTTCAGTTTCTTCAGATTCATGTAAAAGTTGAACAGTGAATAAGGGAGATAAAGAAGAATTGATGCTTTTAAACTCTGGTGTTGGCAAAGAGTATTAAATATCTCATGAATTTTTTTAAAAGAACAAACATTTGTTTTGGAGGTAGCACAACCAAGGTGCTCTTTAGAGGCAAGGATGGTAAAACTTTGTCTTACTTATTTTGTACATGTTGTCAGAAAGTACCAGTCCTGGAAAAGGTCTCATGCTTGAAAAAGCAGAGAATTAGTGAAAGAGAGCAGGATCCTTAAAGAGACAGACAGATTGATGTAAGACTGCAATAGTGGTCTTGTCCATTGCAGAGATTATAAGGATGGTGCAGGAAAAGACAAGGCTTCAGTCTATAGAGCCACTCTTAGGTGTTTGATTTGACTTGCTGGCATCTAGTATATTCTTAAGTAAAATATTCACATGATTCGATATTAATTTTGCAATCTTTGGATGATAGAAGTAGTTAAGCAAGTGCTATTTACAAAGACTGGATTTGAGGTCCTCCTAGGGGCATCTCAGAGTAAAGACCTGACTATCCACTTCTATAAAATCAACTACTGAATATTCTATAATTTACAGCTCTCCTTTGACGTTGTTAGGAACGAGACTCAATAGCAACTGGTATAAAATCAAGCCTAAAAAACTAGGTATTTTGTTGTTGAGTTTTTTTGGCTGTTTCCTTTTACCTTATTTTGCTTTAACTTCTGGACTGTGAGATTTTAATGTGAAGTATCTTAAATAAGTATTTTATAAATTCATTGTTTTCAAAATATATCAATAAATATGTTTATATATTTATGTCACCCTCCCTTTCATAGATTAATTGCTTCATGTTGTTGTTGTTGTTGACTGTCTTCAAGTCCAGCATGACTCATAGCCACCCTATGAACAAAAGACCTGAAGCCCCTCTAGAACTATTGACATTTATCAAAGTTCATAGAGTTTCCAGAGGCCTCTTATTTAGGAAGGGGATAGCACTCCTGCTTCCAAACCTGTCATAGAATGTCATTGTTTTTATGTGCCACTGAGTCACCTGCAATGTATAGTGACCCTATGTACAGCAGCTCTGAACACTTCCCTGTCCTGAGCCAGTCTCACTAACTCCAACACACCAACCCCCATCGCCTCAGTTACTTTATCAATCCATCTCATCTGGGGTCTCCCTCTCTTGTACCCGTCCACTCTTCTGAGCATGATATCCTTCTCTCAGGACCGATCTCTCCAGACATACTTTTCTTCATTTACTTTGGAAATGTATCTGTTTATTCCAGAGCTCTCTTTATAAACAACTATATATAAAGATATTACTTATTTGTTTTTATAAATGTGCTAGACTTTGTTATGTGGTGCATTGGTAAATATCATCGCATGGATAGATAAAAATTTTTAAATATAAAGAGATTAAGTAACTTATTCAAGATGATTCCAGAGGGGATTTTTCTCCACATCATGTAATGTACCATGTGATGTAAACTGAGTTTCCATTATCACTGCGTACTCTACTCAAAATGGTAAAATCATTTAGATTAAGAAGTGTTGTTGCTTTTTTCACTCTCAACTCTTCATAAACAACTTTTCAGCAAATAAATCTGGACAGAATCAATGCTTAAAAGCTCTCAGACCATTAGTACAAACATACTTAGCAAAGGATACTGGAATACTCTGTTTTGATGGATGGTCACTTAACCAATTCTAAATATATGTGGTTTGCTAAACAGCAAACAGAACTAAATCTTGCACTGCACTCCAAATTGACTCTCTTGTTTTCTCATGTAAAGACTATTTACTAGTGAAAACATTAGGAAAATTCATGACTATTCTAATCAGCACATATACAGTAAAACTACATGATTTAAATTTTGAATTGGAACACTGATATTGAAATTAATTGCATTATAATGGAATACTGGTTTCCTCCATGTCCATTGTCAAAGAGAATCTATAAATATTTCTATCAACCAAAAGCATACTGGTTAGTAGGCAGCTAACCAATTCAATCTACATCAAAATTTAATGCTTTCCACGGTTCTCTATTCTTTCTGAATTCACAACATTTACGTTTATATATTAATAATAAAACATGTAAATGATGTTTTATAGGTGAAACTGGGTGCTTATGAATAAGTGTTCTTAGTTTTCTTTGTCAAATCAGAACGTCAGCAGAAAAAAATTATTTATAAGAATTTTAAGCTTACTGATAAGAGCTTTTAATATTCTCTGACATTGATTATGATATAAATGGCTTGAACTATATTTTGAGACTTGATTCTCTATAGTTAAAGCATTGTTGTTATTGCTAAGTGTCATTGAGTCAGATCCAAATCATTGTGACCCTATGGACAACAGAATGGAACATAACCTGTCCTACACTATCTTCAAAATTGCTGCTGTGCTTAAGGCTATTATTGTTAAAGCCATGTGTCAATCTATATCATTAGAAATCTTTATCTTTTTACAATATATTTTATTTGTGATATTAATGAAAGTTTACAGAAAATTTGGATTTTCATTCATTCATTGTTGCTCATATTTCTCCCTTCTCCTCCCTCCACTCTCCCAGTTCGCATTCTTTTTTTTTTTTATATTAATTCTTTGTCACACAATTTCCTCTCTTCTCCCTTTCCCTCCACCCAGTCATCTTTGCAATATACCTCTTATTCTGGACCATTGTCTTACATATAATTCCCTATTACATATTCCTTTCAAACAGTTCTTTCCTTCATTTATTCCTACATAGTGTTCACTCTTTTCGTACTTTGCTCCTATGCCAGTCCTGTTTTAAAATAGTGGTGCTATGTAGTATTTGTCATTTTGAGACTAAGATATTTCACTCAGTATAATATATTCCAGGATCACCCATGTTGCAGAATGTTTTATGAGTTTATTATTTTTCAGTGCTGCAGAGTATTCCATTGTGTGACTATACTAAAGTTTTTCTATTTGTTTGTTGACGGACAATTGAATTGCTTCCATTTGTTTACTATTGTGACTAATGCAGCAATAAACATGGTGTTTCTGGTTTCTTTAGGGTGTATTTCCAATAGTGGTCAAATGGTATTTCTATTTCTAACTTTTTGAGAAAGTGACATAACTGCATTCCACAGTGTTTGCACCATTTTACACTTCCCTCAACATAAGGGCTCCAGCCTCACCATAACCTTGCCAGCATTTGTTGTTTGTTGCTCTGTTTTTTATCAGATATATAATAACCAAATATTTTTTCCAGTGTGTGGATTTCCTTCTTACCCTGTTGGAAATGTTTTTATGTATGGTGTGAGTTGTGGGTCCTGCTTGAGTTTTCTAAAGATAACTTTCCAATTTTGCCAGCACAATTTGTTAAAAAAGCTATCATTTACTCACTTAACTGATTTTGTCTCTTTGTCAAAAAAATCAGTGTACCATAGGTCGATGAAGTGATTTCTGGGTTCTCAATTCCATTGATCTTTTTGTCTGTCACTGTAAAAGTATCATGCTGTTTAGCACTACTAGGGCTGTAATGCAGGATTTGAAATCAGAGACTGTGATGCCTCCTACTTTGTTTCTGTTTTTTTCAGGAGTGCTTTAATTTTTGGAGTCTCTTTCCCTTCTTGATAAAATTGGAAATCTCCCTTTCCATCTCATTAAAGAATGGAATTGGTATCTGTACTGGGATTGCATTGAACTTGTAGATTGCATTTGGTAGAATTGTCATTTTCATGTTATTGAGTCTTCCTATCCATGAGCATGGCATATTCTTCCATTTCTCCAGGTCCCTTTGGCTTCTTGTAGTAATGTTTTGTAATTTTCTTTGTATAAGTCTTTTGTGTCTCTTTTTAGATTTGCTGCCAATCTTGTGATTTGCTTTTATGAGGACTGTTTTTCTTAGCTCATTTTCTGTATTCTCTTTCTCACTATTGAGGGATGCAACTAAATTTTGTATCTTGTTCTTGTATTCTGACACTTTGTTGAATTGGTTGACTATGTCTAGTAGTTTTCTTGCTAGCTTTTTCGGGTTTTCCAAGTATACTATCACATCATCTGCATATAGAGATAGGTTTACCTTCTTTTTGACAATTTGGAAACCTCTGATTTCCTTCTCTTGTCTTGTTGCTCTCATTAAAACTTTCAATACAATATTGAATAGGAGAGGTGATAATGAATATCCTCACATAGTTTTTGTCCTCAAAGGGAATTCCTTTAATCTCTCTGCATTGAGAATGATGTCAGTTGTTGGTTTTGCATATATACTTTCACAATGGCTAGGAAATACCCCTCTATTCCTATTTGTTGAGAGCATTATTGGATTTTGTCAAAGGTCTTTTCTGCATCAGTTAATAGGATCACGTGGTTCTTTTTCTTTGTTTTGTTGATGTGATGAATTATATTGTTGCTTTTTTCTTCTTATGTTGAACATTCGTGCATACCTGTTATGAATCCATCCCATTTGGTCATGTTGAATTATTTTTTTAATGTACTGCTGTATTCCACTGGCCACAATTTTATTGATAATTTTTACATTTATGTTCTTTAAAGATATTGGTCTATATATTGGTCTATAGTTTCTAGTTGGGTGATGTCTTTACCCCACTGTGATATCAAAAATATGTTTGCTTCATAGAGGAAGTCTTGGAGAATTCCACCTTTTTCTCTTTTTCAAAATGCTTTGTCAAGAATTAGTAACAATTCTTCTTTGAATGTTTGATAAAATTCACTAGTAAAACCACCTGATGCAAGGCTTTTGTTGGAAGTTGTTTTATTACCTGTTCAATTTCTTCTTTTGTAACAGCTCTGTTTAGGTGTTCTACTTCAGTTTGTGTCAATTTGGGTAAGTTGTGAGTTTCTAAGTATTTGTCAATTTCTTTTTGTTTTTTCTATTTGTTGGAGGGTAGTTTTTAATAATATTCCATTGTTAACATTTTTATTTCAGTTGGTTTTGTTGTGACACTGTCCCTTTAATCTGCTAGTCAGATTATTAGCATCTTTTCTTTCTATTCCTTTGTTAGTTTTGCTAATGGTTTGACAATTTTATTGATCTTTTTGAAGAAACAACTCCTGGTCTTGTTTGATGGATTCAATTGTTTTTTCTCTTTTCTATTTAATTTATTTCTGTCCTATATTTTTAGAATTTCATTTATTTTAGAGGTTGATGGATTTTTTTTTGCTGTTCTTTTTCAACTTTTTGGAGATGTTCATTTAAAGAATAAGTCATATATTTTTTATCCCCTTTTAAAGTGTTATGCAGCTTCCAAATGCGTGGTATTTTCTCCCCCTTTATCCTCTTGTTATTAATTTCTAATTTTGTAGCATTGTAGTTTGAGAAAATACTTTGTATTATTTCTATGCTTTAGTATTTATTGATGTTTGCTTTGTGACCTAAATTATGATCTATTCTGAAAAATGTCCCATGCACATTGGAGAAGAATGTATACTAAGAATTTTTAGGGGTGCACTGTTTAGTATATATCTATGAGTTTGAGTCAGTTGATTGTGCAGTTTAATTCTTCAACATCTTTGTTGAAATTCTTTTTGGTAGTTTTATCTTTTCCTGAGAGTGGTGTATTGAAATATTCAAGTACTATTTTGGTGTTGTCTGTTTCTTTTTTCATTTTTGTTAAGATTTGCTTTGCATATTTTGCAGCTCTATCATTTGATGCATTGATATTTGTTACGGTTATGTCCTTTTATTACAGTGACCATTTAACATTTAAGCGTTATATGTTGTTGTTGCTGTTGTTGATTGCCTGAAGTCAAGCACAACTCATAGTGATCCTATGAACAAAAGGCCTGAAGCTTTTATATAACTATCAACATTTATCAAAGTTCATAGAGTTTCCAGAGGCATGTTGTTTAGGAAGTAGATGCCAATCCTGCTTTCAAAAAGCATTATATAATGACTTTCTTTTTCCTTTGTGATGGTTTTTACACTGAAGTCTACTTTATTATGTATCAATATTGTACTCCTACTGTTTTCTGGTTGCATTTGCTTTGTATATTTTCTTCCTTCATTTTAGTTTTAGTCTTTGTTTAGCTACACTTTTCAGGTGTGTCTCTTATAGACAGCATAATGATAGGTTTTGTTTTTTAATCCTGTTACTCTTTTTCTCTTCACTGGTGCATTTAAACCATTCATACTCACTGTAATTATTATGAGGCAATTATTTGTTGCTATAATTTTGTTGAGTTCTTTTTTTGTGTTGTTGCTGGTTATTTTTATCCATCCTGCTTTCTGTGGCATTACTGTAAGAAGGACTTTCCTCAGTACTTCCTGAAATAATGGTCTTGTTTTCACAAACTCCTTAATTTCTGCATTTCTGAGAAAATCTTGATCTCTCCTTCATAAAAATATGGAACACTACATGAATGTGCATGTCATCCTTGTGCAGGGCCCATGTTAATCTTCTCTGTATCATTAAAACTTTAGAACACGTATATGCATCAGAGAGCTGGACAATGACTAGGGAGGATGGAAGGAGAATTGATGCCTTTGAGCTGTGGTGCTGGAGAAGAGTACTGAATGTACCATGGACTGCCAAGGAAACAAACAGTTTCACCCTAGAGAGGGTTGAACCAGGCTACTCCTTGGAGGCAAAGATTCTGGGGTTTCGTCTGACACACTTTGGACATGTTGCAAGGAGAGACAGGTCTTTGGAGAGGGACATCATGCTGGGTAGAGTAGAGGGACAG
>NW_006399810.1:14550782-14552913 GCF_000299155.1 Elephantulus edwardii | reverse complement strand
GTCTGACATACTTTGGACATGTTGCCAGGAGGGACGGGTCCTTGGAGAGGGCCATCATGCTTGGGAGGGTGGAGGGACGGCGCAGGAGGGGAAGACCCTCTATGAGATGGATTGGCTCGGTGACTAGGGTAATCGGGTTGGGTGTGTCAGAGGCAGTGCGGTTGGCGCAGGATAGAGCAGGGTTTAGGGCTGTTGTGCATAGGGTCGCCATGAGTCGCAAACGACTCGACTGGCACATAACAACAACAACAACAATAACATTTCTAAAACATGTGAGACAAACACTCATCATCTTTTCTTCCAAGAAACATTCTGGCTGGCCTTCTAACACTTATTTGTTTGTTTGGCAGCCCAGGGTTGTATTCAGTACTCTTCACCAGGTATTGATTATTCTTCAGGGTAAAAGCCTTCTTTAAATAATCTAAAGAATTATGTCCCCTAATAAAATGAAAAAAAAAAATAAAGTGCTTGCTGCTGCAGGTCAAGGACTGTGTTCTTCAATATACTTTGAAGCTCAACATCAAGAAGACAGAGATTCTCATGACAGGACCAATTGGTAGCTCCATGACAGATGGAGAAGAGATTGAGGTTGTTAGCAATTCCAGCTTGCTCAGCTCCACAATCAACACTATTGGCACCAGGAGTCAGGAAATCAAAAGAAAAATTGTATTGAGGAAATCTACTGTGAGGGATCTCTCCAGAATGCTGAAAAGCAACGACGTCAGTCTAGAGACTAAGGTGCCCCTAATTCAGGCCATGGATTTTGCAATTACTTATTATGCTTCAGAGAGCTAGACAATGACTAAGGATGACAGAAGAAAAATTGATGCCTTTGAATTGTGGTGCTGGAGATGTCTTGAACATATCGTGGACTGCCAAGAAAACAAACAGGTCTGTCTTGGATGCTAGGATTTTGAAGCTCCATCTCACATATTTTGGGCACATGGCCAGGAGAAACTGGTCCTTGGAGAAGGACATCATGCTTGGAAGAGTGGAGGGACAGCACAGGAGAAGAAGTCTCTGGATGAGATAGATTGATACTGTAACTGGGTCAATGAGGGTTGGTGCGTCAGAATTAGTGAGACTGGCTCAGGCTAGGGAAAGGTTCAGAGCTGCTGTACACAGGGTCGCTCAGGGTCACAGGTGACTCAATGGCACATAACAACAGTCAATAATAACACTAAAATAACAAATTATAGACATAGGGATTAATGTTTTGTTACTTTATTATATTAGCTATTCACTGTTATATAATAAATATCCTCCAAATTCAGAAGTTTAAAATAATTATCTTACATTTCATGTTGGTCAAGGAATTCAAGTTTGTCTCTCACAAGCTGAAATCAAAGTGTAAGTTTGACCTGTTGCCTGATCTGAAGATTCAGTTGGGTGAGGTTTTCTCTCAAGTTCATAAATTTATTGTAGGCAATAACGTGCCCCTCCTAGGTCAATGGGCTTCATTACTAACTGTTGCCTTGAAGCCTCTCTTGCTTCTTTGATGCATGGCCTCTTTAGGGAAACTCACAAATAGTTTCCCAGTTAGTTTCTCTCAGAAAGAGGGAGAGAGAAACAAAGAGAGTGGTACTTTGGGGTGTAATTTATTATATATGTTGTGTTGTTGTTATGTGCCATCGAGTAGCTTGCAACTCATAGCGACCCTATGTGCAACAGCCCTAAACTCTGCTCTGTCCTGTGCCAATCGCACTGTCTCTGACACTCCCACCCTGATAATCCCAGTCACTGAATCAATCCACCTCATAGAGGGCCTTCCCCTCTTGGGCCGTCCCTCCAACCTCCCAAGCATGATGTCCTTCTCCAAGGACCAGTCTCTCCTCACAACATGTCCAAAGTATGTTAGAGAAAGCCTCAGAATCCTTACTCCAAGGAGCCACCCGGTTTAACCCTTTCCAGGATGAATCTGTTTGTTTTCCTTGCAGCCCATGGTACCCTCAATACTCTTCTCCAGCACCACAGCTCAAAGGCATCAATTCTCCTTCTATCCTCCCTAGTCACTGTCCAACTCTCTGATGCATAACAAGTGATTGCGAAGACCCTGGCCTGTATCAAACGCACCTTAGTCTCCAGAGAGACACTATTGCTCTTCAGTACTTTGGAGAGGTCCCTAACAGGA
>NW_006399810.1:14548255-14549088 GCF_000299155.1 Elephantulus edwardii | reverse complement strand
GTCTCTTTAAAAATGTATTTGCTATGAATAATCATTGATTGTGCAAAATTTGATCATTCTTGCTCCAGCTGCATTTCTGTCACTGAGTCCATGTTTTCCAACTACTGAATCTTCTTCTCTGTTCCCAACTTTTGCATTCCAGTCACCCATTATTATCAATGCATCTTGATTGCATGTTCCATCGATCTCCGATTGTAAAAGTTGGTAGAAATCCTCTATTTCCTCTTCCTTGGCTCTGGTTGTTGGTGCATATATCTCAATGATAGTGGTATTCACTGAACTTCCTTGTATGCGTATGGATATTATCCTGTCACTGACAATATTGTACTTCAAGATGGATCTAGAAATGACTTTTTTAAACTACGAAAACAACTCCATTTTTCCTCACCTTTTCATCTCCAGAGTAATATATCATATGATCATCCGACTCAAAATGACCCATGCCAGTCCATCTCATCTCACTGATGTCTAGTATGTCAATATTTATGCATTCCATTTCTTCCTTAACAATATCTAATTTTCCTACATTCATGGTTCTCACATTTCATGTCCCAATCACTAGTGTCTGCTTACAACTGTTTCTTTTCCTTTGTATTTCCATACTTGAAAGCGCAACCTGAGTTGCCCTTTCTATTATCTACATGTGTTCTATTGTACATAGGGTTTTCAGAGGCCTGCTATTTCAGAAGTGGATGGCCAATCCTTCTTCCTAGTCTGTCTTAATATGAATGTTCATATTTAGAGGAGTATCAGACAGACCAGCAAGTTAAAGGTATATCACTTATTGTGGAGTTAAAAATTCGTGTTAGTGTTGTCCCTACCTTTGGCACACG
>NW_006399810.1:14536100-14547213 GCF_000299155.1 Elephantulus edwardii | reverse complement strand
TTTATAATATATTATTTTATTTTATTATGGGAGATTATTATTTAAGAAGGCTAATGCTTCCTTAAAGGAGCTCTGGTTGCCTAGTGGTAAGAACCTATGCTGCAATCCCAAATGCACATGGTTCAACTCCATCAGTAGCTTCACAAGTAAAAGTTGAAAATTTATTTACACTCTCTGAAGACTTGTGAGAGCGTTAGCTTTGAGTCGGTTCTAACTTGACAACACACAACAACAACAATGCTTCCTTCTACAACCTATCTGCCAGTTTGTCATAGTAAACTGAGTGCCACTCTAATGTAAGAAGTTGTACTGTCATCATTTTAAACAGCAGCAGAGTTTCCAGTGATGCACAAATTGTTATGAAGCTTACAGGCTAAAGATGGACTAAGGAGGAAAACCTAGTGATCTACTTCTGAAAATTAACTATAGGATATCATTTAATATTGTGCATTGAATCCCCTAGGTTGGAAGGCACTCAAAATACACAGTAGATATGAAGGTTATGCCAATATTTGTGAAAATGATGCTATCTATATTTTGTTCCATTGGAAATGAACCACTATGAGTCAGAGCCAACTGACAATATCTAAAACAAAACTGCTCCAAGAAGCCACATGTAGAGGCAGGCAGCTTCTAGGTCCATAGTCCACACCTCAAGAGGTAGACTTCTCAGTTACAAAGCTGCGAAGGCTGACAAATTCAGGGTCAGCAGACAAGGTATTTACTGTTTCAAAAACCAAAGAGAAAGTGAGCCAGACAAAGGATCCAGAATGAGCAAAAAGCATTGCCAGATTCCCTTAAATATCCAAAACCAACAATCAATTGATAGACTATCAGATTTCATCAAGATAATGTAAACATCATAATTTCTAAACTAGACTCGACGGCACATAACAACAACAACAACAAGAGCCAAGTAGGCACAAAAGTTTAATCATCATGGACATTCCCTCAATTTTGTGACCATGTATTTTATTCATTGGAAACAAGCTACTAGAGCCAGCCCTCGCTCAAGGATAGGGATACCATAAGGACACAACTATAGGAAGCAGAGATCCCTGACAAACATTTTAGAAGCCCCCCTCCACCCTATTTACTAATGATAATCATTAGTCTGAAGACAGCACTTGTCACTAAGAATGTACTACAGTATTTCATTTACCTGTCAGCATCTCTAAAGAAAATTTAGTTCAAATTGCATATTTTCTTACCATTTTCTGTTCTCATAACATGGCAAGAATATTTTACTTTGTTTAAAAGGTAATTATCAAGGGACTTTGTACCTCTTTCTTTTTAGAGTTTTAAAAATTCTATTTATTCTCTGTTTTTAGATTATTTGATTCATGGTTCCTTGTATTTGTGTTCATTCAGTTATGTAATGTACATTGTTGTTGTTGTTGTTGATTGCTGTCGAGTCAAGCAAGACTCATAGCAACTCTATGAACAAAAGACCTAATGCCTTTCTGTAACTATTGTTTCTCCAAGTTCATAGAGTTTCATAGGCATGGTTTAGGAAGTGGATGCCACTGCTGCTTCCAAACCTGTTTTACAACTCGGCGAGTTCCACCAAACACTGTACACAATGGCATAAGGTTCAGTATCATAGCAAACCCAGGTTACTTCATACAGCACACTGACAAAGAGTGATGTACAAAATTAAAGAATGTTCCTCCAGATATAACAGCAATAGTCCCATTTAGCCATGATTAAGTGTCATCTAGTCAAATAAGGCTCACATTGACCTTTGTACAAAAGACCTGAAACCTGTTCTATAATTAATATCATTTCTGTACATAACTGAAACAAATTTATCTCAGAACGAGCAAAAAGCATGCCTGGAGTGTCTTTCCCATATATTTTGCTACTTAAAGGAAAGAATTTTAAGTAAGTTGCTTTTACTTTTATTTGACATGTGTTTTCAAGTTTTCGACTCTACATTGACACTGATTGGCTAAGATAATTATAATAAGCAGGTGTTGTTTATCAGAAACTATAATAAATGTTTTGCATAATCAATGAGTTCAGGTCTGTGAAAAATTTTAGAGAAAAAAGATTCAATTACCTGCCCACGGATCAGATGAATGGAGAATGGTGGAGTCAGTATTCAGATTCAAATACCATCTTTGTTATTATTTGCATCCTTATAGATGTGATCATAGAAATTTGCCTATATAAACAAAAGGCAAAGACTGGGATTTTAACTTTTCAAGATAACTGAGTTTTTGAAACCATGTCTTTTGAACTAACATCTTCTTTAGTTGTGTTTAAAATCTTTTTAAGTGTTAGGGCAAAATTTTAATTAAACTCTCAAATTTAGTTCTAGTTAATATGTTGTCAAGGAAGTTCTAATATACTAGATATTTCATACCTTTAAAAATGTTACATGAAAGACCCTGTAAGAAGACCTCAGATGCTAATGGAAAACAAAAGGGATGTGTAAAGGAAGAGAAGAAAATATTCATCCTCTTGGACATCACTCCTAGATCATTGATACTCACAAGAACTGCTGAAATGGACTGTGAGGTGCTCCTTCAAATGGCTCAGGTGCTGCCAAAGAGCTCAAGCAGAGAATCAATCTGCCTGCAGATGATTTGGGAGAAGAAACAGAATCAAAGAGTAAAATTCCAAGATAATGCTTTTTTCAAAAAAATCCTCACTCATTGAGATGATTTAAATGTAACCTTGGAATATGTGTATTTAATAAGACACTTAAATTAATGTGGTGAAAATCTGTTTTAGTTAGGGTTATGGCATTTGTTCCAGTTTAATTATTCCAAAAACTTATTAAATTAAAACAGACTTTCATGGATTACTGTTTCCTAAACAGCAATAAAGTTATAGTCATCCACCATCAGGTTTCTGAGGGTGTAAATCTTCATAGGAGGAGACTTCTCATCTTTTCCCAAGAAGCAGCCAGTGGATTCAAATCACCAGTCTTATAGTTATCAGCCCAGCACATCATACATTATGCCACCAGGATGTTTTGATGTCTCCACAGACTCAATGAAATTATTGGTTTTTGGTGTTCAAATAATTTTACTGCACTGCAATATAATGTGTTACAGTTCTTTAAAAATTGCATCCTTAGACTTTATTTTACCAAAACCATGAAAGTTTGGTCAGCTCATTATTTGAGATAAATGATATAATCCAAATTCTTAAGTAAAAATATATCAAAGACATTGCAAAAACTCTTGCAATCACAAAAGTGCAAATAATATTTTCCAGTTGTGTATGATATAATTATTCTCACTCTCCTAATTTGCTCATTACTTTCTGTAAGATTAGTTCAGCTCCATAATATTGATAAAACTCAAATTTATCTTTTCCAAGATATGATTGGTTAACTCCAGATCATAGTTAGCCTATATAGAAACTTCATGTGCATTACAAAAAGGCACTTCCTCTACTGAGCCTAGCCAAGGACTGCTGAACAGAGGCAACCTTTGTGTGTAAATAAAGAAGTCTCTTTCTCTAAGTGAATAAATCCTGGCACTAGGGAACATGAGTTGGAACGGCTGGTATGAATCAGTTTCAACCCCCACTTGTCTAATCTACCAGGCATCTTTATACAATGCATAAACAATCCCATTTACACTGTGGCCCTGGTCAAAATGCACTCATTATTGCAAAAATCAGAATAGCTTAACAACAAAATCAACAGGAGAGTAAACTAGCTGTTACTGAGACAACGTCAATGCATCTCAACTCCATGTGTATCAGAGTAGAGCTTGGCTCTATGTAGTTTTCAACTACTGACTTTGCAGAAGAAGATTGCTTTGTCTTTCATTCTAGGTAGACTTGAACTGCCAAACTTTTAGATAGCAGGCAAGCTCTTGTGTCATCTAGGGATCCTCAATAGAAAAGTCTCTCCCTCTCCCTCTCTGTATCCCCTCTGTCAATGTTGTCAAGTAGGAACCAACACATAGCTGACACTCCAGGAGGATTGCTAAGAATTGTGGACATCAATACCAATAAGTGTCAGATCAATTTGAGGAAGCTCTGTGATACTGATATAGCCAAGGACAACACTTTAATCATGCCTGATAAAGCAAAGAAGGCTTATGTTAACCTAGCCCCTGACTATATTTTACACATTTCTGACAAAATCAGAACAATCTAATCCGAGTCTGTTGTTGAGTACCCTTGAGCTGGAACCAACCCCTAGCTGACCCTATGGCGGGTTTTCAGAGGCAGTTAATCACACAGGAGGAGATTGCTCATCCTTCTCCCACAGGGCAGCTGGTGGCCTTGAACTGCGTGCCTTTGGGATTGCAGCACAGCTTCTTGCCACTAGGCCACCAGAGCTCCCTGAGCTCTCTGAGTCTAGTTAGCCAATTTTAAATGTTCACAACATATTTTTTTTAATAAGTAAAATTATTTTTCCCAGTACAATATAAATATTTTTGCAAAAGATTAATAACTTCCCCAAGATAGCTAATATAATCAATACAATCATTCCACTTTCTACTGGGAAGCTCTAGTTGTGTAATACATAGAGTTGTGCTGGAGGCTTCTTGGATGTTATTGTTGATGGCCTTCGAGTTGAGCACAACTCATAGCGACCCTATGAACAAAAGAGCAGAAGACCCTCTACAACTATCAACATTTATCAAAATTCATAGAGTTTCTGGAAGCATGTTGTTTAGGAAGTGGATGCCACTCCTGCTATGGGTCAGTTCTGACTCAACAGCACTCAGCAACAACAATTCTTGGATGAGAAGTGGGTAATCTTCATCCCATGTTCAACAATTTTGATCCTCCCAGAAAAGCTGTGGATGAGCATTAACATTACTGGTAAGTATATTCATTTTCTCCTGGACACAGAGCCTACCAATTGACATAGTGAACTCAGCAATGGGTTCTTGGTGTGTCAGAGATGATAATGATGGCAAAGGATAGGGCAGACAGTGTTCAGGTCAGCTGTTCATAGGGCCACTATGAGTTATAATGGATTCAGAGGCACCTAACAACAACAAACATCTATGTGAGATCAAATGGACGATAGTAAGTCACAGGATTGGAGAAGAAATGTAGAGGGAAGTGTGTTAATAGAGGAGGAACAACTTAGAAAAGGAAAATAAGAACAGATACACAACATGAATGTAGTAGTCACTGTCACTGAATTGCACACATAGAAAGTGCTAAATTGGTATATACTCTACTGTGAATAGTCTCAACCGCAGCAACAGAATAAAAAAAAGACTTGATTATAAATATTGTGTCTACATAAGAGTGTTATGGATTAATCCGTTTATCTGGAAGAAGTTTCTGTTTTCTCTTATAAGTTAAATCCTTAAAGTATCAAGGGCTCTTTTGGAGACTTCCTTTCTAATTTTTCTGTATAGTATTTTGGTGAGTCTCTATAATCTAAATAGAGGAGGCTCTGGTGTCTTAGTGGTAAGGAGCTGTGCTACAAAACCTGAGGCATATGATTCAAATCCACCAGCTATTCTGTGGGAGAAAGATGAGCAGTCTCTTCCCTCAGAATTTACTGCTTCTGAAAACCCACTGGAGAGTCAGCTACGGTTTGGTTCTGATTTAACGGTGCACAGCAACAACCACCTTAGGATTCTTTACCCTAAGCCTCCAATGTATAATGACTCAGGAGACACTTGATCCACTCTAGTTCTTAGATACCTAAAATGAAGTCTTCGCTCACAGATTTGGTTTATCTGGCTGACCTTCCATTAAGTTTCTGAGGCTTCACTTTAAAAAAAAAGTTATACTAGTTTATTTATAAAATTTGAACGCATTGTTTTTCACACCAGTTCCTTCCCTAACGTCCTCCCCATCAAGTTGTGTGACACCATGATTAATTCTCCTCCCCCCATTCCCAATCCTCTGCTCCCCCCACCCCCATTGTATCCTCATGCTTGTTCTACAATAATGGTTTTATACAGTATTTGTCCTCGTGGGACTGAGTCAGTTCACTTAGAATAATGCTCTCCTCTCCCTCCCAAGTTAGGTAATAATTTACAAAATTCTTGCTCCTGTGCGCTGTGTGGTATTCCGTGTGTGAATATACCATAACTTCTCAGTCCATTCAATTCTGCCTGGACATCTGGACTATTTCCATGTTCTTGTGATGGTGAATAACACTGCTATGAACATTGGTGTACAAATCTCCATTTGTGCCTCAGTTATCATTTTCTCAGGATATATACCAAACAGTGGAATCGCTGGGTCATATAGAATTTCTATGTTCAGCTTCTTGAGGAAGCGCCAAACTGCCTTCCAGAGTGGTTGTACCATTTTACAATCCCACCAACAATGTATAAGAGTACCTAAGTAGCCACATCCTCTCCAACATTCATTACTTGCTGTCCTGTTAAACATTTTTAATGGGAGGAGACTCTCTCCATGCTCTTTCAGTGGAGCTGCTGTATATTATTATATGCCACCAGGGCTCCTTTTTTCTTAAATAGTTCCTTCCTAACACATAGTATCTATAGCTTTTTTCTCATTTCAGGTAAGTGGTCTAAGTGAAGATAATGTAAGAGGCTTCTACAATGATGAAACAGCTTCGACACCAGATATCATTAGTAATCATGGAGCTTACTCCCTTAAGGTACCTTAAGGTATTTTGTGTGACTCTGTATACCTATTAATGTCTTGGACTAAATTGAATTCTAAGTTTTTATTATGTAGAAAATATAAATGTTACTAATACCTTTAGTAAAATCATGTTTAAGTTCATAAATGTTTTGGTCTTTGTTTCAGGAAGTGATCCACTCTCTCATTTTTAACATAGTTCATGTTTATATTTGAATACTTTCTCTGTTTAAACCAAATAAAAACAAATTGCTTCCACCAATTTTTGCTTCTATTTATTGTGTATGATAATAAACCACTAGGGTGAAATGTGTGGATTATGACCATTTGTCATAGGTAAATACACAAGTAAATCACAGGAAATTACTTTCACTTCTAGTCATATTGAAAACTAGATTTATTTTAAAAATATCACATAATGATTTAAACATTTTTTTATGTTCCTAGAAGCTTCATATCACATACTTTGGGCACATGGCCAGGAGGGACTGGTCCTTGGAGAAGGACATCCTGCTTGAAAGAGTAGAGGGACAGTGCAGATGAGGAAGATTCCTGATGAGATGGATTGATACAGTAACTGAGACAATGCGGACAGGTGTGTTGGAATCAGTGAGACTGGCTTAGGACAGGGCAGACTTCAGAGCTCATGCACATAGTGTCGCTATGAGTTATAGGTAACTCTATGGTACTTACAGCAATAGTATGTCAGATGAATAACCTAAAACACCATGGTACTGGTATAATGACATTGATTGCTGAAACAGAGGAGGATCTAAGGAATTTGCTGCAAAGGTCAAGGATTACAGCCTTCAAAATGGATTGAAGCTTAACATAAAAAACCTCCAAAGATTCTCACTACACCAATAGGCAGCATCATAATAGACAGTGAAGAGATTGAGACTGTTAACAGCTTCTGTTTGCTTGGCTTCACAAACAACCAGCAGCCAGGAAATCAAAAGATGAATTGCACTGGGAAAATCTGCTGTCAGGGGTCTCCAGAGTAGTGATGAGCAACAATGTCAGTCTAGAAACTAAGGTGTGCCTAATCCAACTCATGGTCTTCACAATTACTTGCCAGAATTAATTGTCAGAAAGCTGAACAATGACTATGGATTATACAAGAAGAATTGATACCTTTGAGTCATGGTGCTGGAGAAGAGTATTGAATATACATACCATAGACCGCTAGGAGAACAAACAGAGATGGTGAAACCAGGATGCTTCTTAGAGGCAAAGATTTTGAAACTTCATCTAACATACTTTGGGCATGTTGCAAGAAGGTACCAGTCCTTGGAGAGGGGCATTATGTTTGGAAGGGTGGAGGGACAGTGCAGGAGAGACAGACTTTGGATGAGATGGATTGACTCAGTGATTAGGGTAATGAGGGTAGGTGTGTCAGTGACAATGAAATTGGCTCAGGATAGATCTGGGTTCTGAGCTGTGGTATATAAATAACTAAGAATTGTGCACAACTCAATAACAAGAACAACAGCTACAGTTAATTAATATTTTACAAGGAAACAAAACCAATCCAATGGAGAAATGATACCCTCTTCAACAAATGGGGCTGGCAAAACTGGACTGCTACCTGCATGCAGAAAGTTGATGCAGGATCCACATCTCATAAAATGTACAAAAATTAATTCAGTATCTATATTTGAAAGTCACAGAAATCTTTCAAGTTTGTGCAATATTCTGTCATTCCTGCAGACAAGATCTTCCTTGTAGCAACTCAGTTGATAGTTATGCCTCTATGAAATTTTTTTTAAAAGTCTTCTTTTTTTGTTGTACAGTAAAGTACTTAAATCAGAAGTGCCAATGACAATAACAATGGAAGACTGAAAGATAATCTATTATTTTTGCTGGACTCCTAACTAGTACTATTTCTCACATGCACTCCTTCTTTGTTTGGAAGCATTTTTTCAGTTTGTCTGTTTTTTTAAAAAATGTGACCAGTTTTCTTTCCTCTCTATGTTCTTATGAGTCTGAATATTTTTTTTCCAGGAAAACAAGTTTTGGGAAGAGTAGAATAGTTATATTAAACATGATGAGTGAGTGTCAGTTGCCAGTACTGCACATGGAGAACATTAAGGGTTCAATCTGTTCCAAAGAAAAGACTTTGTCTTCCATTGCCAAGGTGTTGATTACCAAGAAATTGCCCAGAAACTCTTCTGGGTCCCCTAAGGCTACCAAAGTTGATTTCGGGCTTTGCAGTACAAACCAACTATTCACACTGTTATGCATTATACCTTCAAAACTTATGTGTCAATCTGGCCATAATTCTCAGTGTAATGATATAATTTGATAGCTATGTAATAGATTAACTATCCTTTATAATGAGAAAATCCAATCCATTTTCTTGAATGGAAATAAATACAGATCTCTTCCAGTCAGTTGGCTAGGTGCTTCTCCAGATTTCTTGTCATAACCTGGTTAGCATATCCAGGGCAGCATCTGTTTATTGATACATGTCAATTGGTATTTCATCAATTTCTGGGGCCTTGTTTTTATACTAATTCCTTTGGAACAGCTTGAACTTCCTCTTCATTACTATAGAGTCTTGCTCATACTCTGTTTAATGAAATTCTTCTTTGTCAGCCAGTTCTTTTTGGTATAGTGACTCTGCATACTCCTTTCATCTTTGTATGATTCTTCCTGGGTTATTCAACATTCTGTCCACAGCTTCCTTAAGTATTGCAACTTAAGGCTTGCATTTTTTCTTCAGTTCATTCAACTTAAGAAATGCAGAGCAAGTTCATCCCTTTTGATTTTTCCACCTCTAGCTCTTTGTACATTTCATTATAATACTTTGTTTTGACTTCTTGTGTTGTCCTTTGAAATCTTCTGTTGGGGTCCTTAATATCTTGATTTCTCTCCTTTGCTTTGGCTTCTCAGCACTCTAGTGTAATATTCAGAGTCTCTTCTGACATCTATCTTTGTCCTTTCTTCTTCCTCTGTCTTTGTAATGACATTTGCATTCTTCATGAATAATATTCTTGATATCCTCCCACAGCTCATCTGCTCTTCATTCATTAGTGTTTAAGCCCTCACACCTCTTCATGAGATGGTCTTTAAATTCTAATGGGTCTATGTATAGATTTTGCATAACAATAATTAAATACCCTGAGATTTCTATTCTTTTCAATGTGAGCTATAATTTGTGATGAACTGCACAGTCCAGTGCCTTTGATTTATTATTATTAGTATTAATTTTTTTAATTTTAATGAACATTTACAGAGATTTTTGGATTTCCATTCATCAATTGTTGCATTTTTCTCCCTGCCCATCCCTTCCCGCCCCCAGTTCACTCCTCTCCTTGAAAAGTAAACGAAAAATTCCTTCATTGGTATACAACCTCTCCTCCCCTGTCCCTGAGTACACCCCACTATGCAACCTTCATTCTGGACTTATGTCATAACCATAACACCCAATCATATATTGCTTTTAAACTGTTCTCTCCCTCATCTTTTTCAATGCAGTATTCCAGTGCCTTTGTATAGAAAATAAAACATAAGTAAGCATCATTCTGATATAATTTATCTGCTTTCATCCATGATTCATCTGATAACAGCAATAACACCGTTTGAATCGAACTATCTTCTGAATTTCTGGCAATTTCCTAGTGATGTACTGTTCCAGCCATTTCTAAATAATCGTTAGTAAGATTTTACTTGCATGTGGTATTAATGATATTGTTTGACAATTTCCATATTCTATTGGATCACCTTTTCAAGAACTGAAACAAATTTGGCTCTCTTCCAACTTTAGTAGGCCAGGTAGCTGCCCTCCATGTTATAGCATGACCAGGGTTGCACCTGCTTCCTGAAATACTTCAATTGGTATTCCATTAATTCTGGGTGCCTTATTTTTTTTTCTTTTCTTTGCAATGCCTTGCTTGCAGCATGAATTCTTCATTCAGTACTTTTGGTTCTTGATCATATGCTACTTTCTGAAATGGTTCCATGTAGACTAATTCTTTTAAAATTGAAAATAGTTCGAGAAGCTGAACTTTATGAGGCTGAAGGAGGAATCAGGATTGGATGAGATTCATCAACAACTTGTGTTATGCACACGACACAATCCTGGTTGCAAGGAGTGAAAACATGAAACACTGCAGAAGAATAAATATTACAGTTCTCAATATAGACTAGATCTCGACACCAAGAAAACAAAAACATTCATCATTGAACCAATAGACAATATCAATGGAAAAATATTTAATTTGTCAATTATTTAATTTCATTTGTATCTTCCATCAACACTTAGAGTAGCAGCAGTCAAGGAATATGTTGTATTAAGAAAATATGTTGTCAAAGATTTCTCTAAGGTTTTAAAGAACAAGGATATCAGTTTAAAGATTAAGATGAGCTGTGCAGGCTCTATTTAGAAGAAGCCATGGTACTAGAGATATTATAACTAATGTTAGATGAAACTTGGCAGAAAGCAGAGAGTTCTAGAGGAATGTCTATCTGTGTTTCATTGACCATGCAAAAGAGCTTAACTGTGTAGATAACAACAAACTGTGGCTGACTCTGAGAAGGATGGGAATCCCAGAAT
>NW_006399810.1:14531590-14535555 GCF_000299155.1 Elephantulus edwardii | reverse complement strand
GTGACCTCTCCAGAGTATTGAATAGCAATGATGTCAGGCTGGAGACTAAGGTGTACCTGATCCAGGCCATAGGCTTCGTAATTGCATGCTATGCATCAGAGATTGATGCCTTTGAGCTGTGGTGTTGGAGAAGAATGTTGAATATACCATGGACTGCTAGAAGAACAAACAGATTCATCCTAGAAAGGGTGAAACCAGGCTGCTCCTTGGAGGCAAGCATTCTGAGGCTTCATCTGACATATTTTGGGCATATTGCAAGGAGAGACCAGTCCTTGGAGAGGAACATAATGCTTGGAAGGGTGGAGGGACAGAGAAAGAGAGAGACCATTGATGAGATGGATTGATTCAGTAACTGGGATAATGAAAGTAGTTGTGTCAGATACAGCAAAGTTGGCACAGGATAGAGCAGGTTTCAAGGTTAATGTACATGGAGACGCTATGAGTTGCAAGCGACTTGATGGCACATAACAACAAAAATCTAAGTTATAGTATTTTCAGTTGATTCCTATGCATCTGAACATTGGCCAATAACTAAAGGAATACTGAAGGAGAATTGATGACTTTGAATTGTAACGTTGGTGGAAAGCATGGAATATACCACGAGTGTCAAAAGAATAAAGAAATCTGTCTTGAGGGAAGTGCAACCAGGGTGCTCCTTGGAGGCAAAGATGGTGAAACTTCACTTTACTTACTTTGGAAATGTTTTCAGTAGGAACTAGTACTTGAAAAAAGACATCATGCTGAGAAAGTTGAAGGGTCAAAGAAGGAAAGAAAAAGTTCATCAACAAGATGAATTAACACAGTGACTGAAGCAATGGACACAATTATATTAGAGAAGTGAGGATGATGATGCCGGATAAGGCAAGATTCAGACATGTTGTTCATAGGAACCCTGTGAGTCATAGTTGACTTCATAGCACCTAACAACAACACAACCATGGTGACTATCACCTCATATTTTCTTAGTTTTTCTCACTTTTAGAAAACTGTGATATTATTTGTTAGAATGATAAACTGTATTTACTAAATAAAGTAATAAGAATGAAGAGAAGAACGATTCGGTTATTCTTGAGAAGAAAGCTCTGAGAGTTGTCTGATCTGTGATAATTAATTGAATAGTTTCTTAATATATTTTCTTAGAATATTGTCATAGATTCTTATTATGTTTACATACTTACGCTTTGAAAATTAGGGTGGTTCTTTTTTCCATGCCCTGGTATTTTTAATTGCCTCATAAGCATATGAAAGCTGGGCAGGTAATAAGGAAGACAGAAGGAAAGTTAGTGCATTTGAATACTGAAAATAAGTCTGCCAGAAGAACAAGCAAATATTTATTGGGTTTAGTGTAACCAGAATGTCCTCTAGGAGTGAAGAGAGTGAGACTTTTTCTCATGTACTTTGGATGTGTTCAGCAGTGGGAGTGGGGGAGTGGTAAGTTCTCTAGAAGGGTATCATGCCTGATAGAGAAATATGAAGATCCTTGATAAGATGGATTGACAGCAACAATGTGCTCAAGCATAGTCACGATTCCAAGGTTGACACAGAGGAGTGTTTAATTCTGTTCACCATAGGGTTTCTCTGAGTCAGAAACGTGCCAATAGCTAATACAAATACACACTTATTGTCTTTTGTATGAAAATCACATCCAAATAGCACATCGTTAAGGTTTGAAAATATAGGACTGACATTCTGTATTTCTCTTGAAATCCTCACACCATCTTCAAAGTATGAGGGGGTTTTTTTGCATTAATAATTTTGTTAGGACATTCCTTTCCCTAAAGGTAGAAGAAGTAGCTTGATAAGTGGTTACTGATATTATTTACTAGCTGTAGGTGGATGATTCCTGAAAACTGAGGCTCATAGTTGGAGATGTAGCTATCAAGCTGGAGTCCCTAGTTATCAACTGGCACTACATGATTCCAAAACAAACTGGTAGTGGTACCAAACTGTTTGAGGCAAAGCAAATAATAATGTCTCTCTCTCTCTCTCTCTCTCTCTCTCTCTCTCTCTCTCTCACACACACACACACACACACACACACACACACACACACACACACACACACATAAAAGGATAGTAGTGAAGTTTGTATGACTTGAACCACAGAAATCTGTGGTGATGGTTTGTAAAAACAATGGAGGCAGCATGGAGACAGCTATGTCTCTGTGTCCAATTTCTATTAACTTCACAATGGGGACAAATCCCTAACAGCAATGTCCATAATACAAAACCAATCCCCATAATATCAGACATGATCTCCTCACTCCTGTACCAATTTCTATTCATTCCAACATTAATCTCAGTGCTCTAACACTTATCCTGCACAATTCTCACCATCTCTGCCATAATTGAGCTCATTGCTGCAGTCACTGTGTCGATCTGTCTTGTTGAAAGTTTTCCTTCCTATCTCTGACCCATTCCCTTTACCAGTATGATATTTTCCCCAAGGACTGGACTCTCCTGATAAAATGCTCAAAATATATGAGAATTTTCCCTATCCTTGCCTCTAAGAAGTACCCTGGTTATACTTTCTTCAAGACAGTTGTTTATTATTTAGCCAGTCCATAAGATTTTTGGTATTCTTCTCTAAAACAATTCAAAAACACTGATTTTTCTTCTGTCATTTTTATTCATTGTCCAACTTTCAGAAGCATAGAAATGAATTAAAAATATGGGATGATGGGTCAAGTGTACCTTAGCCTTTAAACTGACAGCATTGCTCTTTAGTATTTTATGGAGGTCTTTGACAAGAAATTTTTCCCAATGCAACAATTTTTTCCTTGACTGTTTTGTATCATCAATTATGGTGTATCCCTGGTCTTCAAGCAACACTGGGTGAAGACACCTCTCTCTGGCTCTGTGATTCAGCCATCTCAAGTGAGCTCTGTCCATGTTGGTCTTTGTCTATCCACTGATGTTCCTCCTGCTTTCATGTAAGTCCAAATCTGATAGGCCCAGAAATCTCTAACTCCAAAATATATGCACTGCATTCTCTGCTTTTTCTCCTTTTTCTGGTAGTGAGATTTACAGCTTCACTATTGTGCTTACTCAATTAAAGCTTCATGGGATAGGAAAATATGACCAATTCCACAATGATGATTTTATACACATGCTATTCCAGGTTTCCATCTAGTCCTGTGGTAGAAGTCAAAGTGATGGTTAGGAAAACCATTTTGAACAAGAAATCAATGACACAGCTTTGTTAGTAACTTATGGTGTTTCAAGTGGAGAGATAGCTGGACAGTTGACATATGGTGTTATTTTTGCCATATAACTAACAAAATAAATGGAGTTATTGAGAAGTCAGTGTCATATTTTCAAAAAGTCACTGTAATGTAGACAATAAGCTGTATGTAACAAACGTAGGCATATGGAGAATACTTCAGATACTTTTTAAAAAATAATTTAAGTGGGAGATGAAATCTGTTGGACCATGTTGATAGCAATGGAATTGAGAGAAGTTAAAGAATTAGGGGCATACGCTGGAAGTAGAAATGAAAAGGCGGATTGACAGAGTAGATCTGAAGTAGGAGTGGAAAGAGCAAACAAGGCTAATGCTCATGTATTTTGCTGTAGAAATTGACTGAGTGGTGGTTTCAGTATATACCAAGAGAAGATGCAGAGGCAAGCAAATTTGAAAAGGATCTGAAATAAGGTTAGGCCCGATTATATTGAGATATCTACTAGGAATTTAAGTGGGCATGCCAAATATACCATCAGATGGGAAAATCTAAAGGTTAATGGAGAAGCTAGAAACAAATTTGGTTAACACTTGTACTTAATACTTTACCTGGAGAATAGTGTAGATAGAGAAGAGCTAATCACCTGGCTCTAGAGCATTCTGGCATTCAGGTGTTACTGGAGCAGAAAGATCTAGCAAGGGGCACTGAGAGGGTACGGCCAATGATTTAGAGGAATTGTAAGGGACTCTGGTCTGAGCAGCTAAGAAGAATATTGCCTTAAGA
>NW_006399810.1:14527786-14529979 GCF_000299155.1 Elephantulus edwardii | reverse complement strand
TTTCTTTAAATTCCTCTGTATCTGCCAATTCGAGCTCAATGTGTTGAATGTTACTGAGAAGTTGAAGAACAGCCAAGAAAAGAGAAACCACTAGTGAATATGGCAAAGTGGAGATCAAAGATGACATTAACAAAAGCAATTTCCATCGATCTATACCTAGAAGACCAACAGTAGTGATTTGAGGAGAGTTTATGAGGCAAGTAAGATTTGAAGTTTCAAATTTGCAAATAATTTTATGGAGACTATTTTATAAGAATCATTATGAAGAAACCTGTAAACCTACTTAAAAATGGTTTGCTTTTATTTGCTAGTTTAAGATGTTTTAAGGGGGGAAAAAGATGTGTTTAGGGGGGAAAATGGTAAGATTTCTTAAAGAGCCTAGTAAGAAAATAAAGAGCCCGTTTTCTAGGATTAAAGGATTCTGTGAGTCATGAATCAGACTTGAGATCATTATGTGTTTCCATTATGTGGATGGAAATTTATTAAGGTAGTAAGTTTTGTTTGCAACCTTGCTGTTAAACAATCATTAAACAAAATCAAACAGGTGAAAAGCTGGAAGAGAAAAATGAATGACCCATCCCACAAGCTTCCAGGGATAGAAAGAAGAGGTAGATGAAGCCATCAAATGACCTGAGATAACCATGGAGGGGAGAGAAAAGGTAACTTCTAGAGCTAAATAATTTTTAGCAATAAGAAGGATAAATCATACGAACTTTGGTATATTTGAGTTTGTCTTTATTTTCACTATTTTTTAAAAATACAGCAATTATTAAAATGTACTACAGTTACGAGTTACCATTTTTCAGTCTGAAGAAATGTTCATGGATAATATATCCATGATCTTTCCATAATTCATGTCCAAAAACAAATTGCACATTGTGTGTGTAAGTCAAGTAGTACTATTCATCATGCAGCACCTACATAAATTTTATAAGTGTGGTTGGGATGCCACGAAAGCATGAAACACACACAAGTATTCCAGGAAGGTTTTATTTTCTGTCTGTGAACACAAGGAAAGAACAATTAAATGTGGTCACTGGCCTTCAAATCTCTTCACTTGCAGAAGTTTTGCTTACACCTTGTCATTGTCATGCCTGGCAATATTTTTCAGGAACAAAGCCATCATCACTCAACCACTCAATCTTACTTATAATCAATCAAAAGCATCTAAAATCCAAAAGAAAGCTTTGGGTATATTGGAATTTTTTTCTTGCTATTTATGCAGAAATGATATGGACATTTTAGGAGACCTGAAGTTCCATAGCTTTTAAGTGCTGCTGCCCTAGCTCACTCAATGAAAACAGAAGGTTTTGGGTGTCAAATGAGCTTGTCTGGAGTTTAATCTTACATGCAACAGATTGTCCTGGAACTATTTCAGGAGAACTATTATTTCTCCTGCGCAGATCTTGTTTCATTTTTTGGTTTTAACTATATTTGGAGTCTCTGAACCTTGAAATTTAAGTCCATGGAAGAGAATGGTATGCAGTCTTGTATCAAAAGTCACTTCACAATAAAGAGTCCAAACTGAGGTTTAATCGTTGTATAGTTTTGGAACACATGCCTCTCATTATCTGTCTATCATAACGTGTTGTTATTGTTTTCTGCCATCGAGTTGCTTGCTACTCATAGTGACCCTATGAACAATAACCCTAAACTCTGCTCTGTCCTGTGCCAATCTCACTGTCTCTGACATGCCCACCCTGATTACCCCAGTCACTGAATCAATCCACTTCATAGAGGGTCTTCCCCTCCTGCCCTGTCCTTCCACCCTCCCAAGCATGATGTACCTCTCCAAGCTCTGGTCCCTCCTTGCAATATGTCCAAAGTATGTCAGACAAAGCCTCAGAATCCTTGCCTCCAAGGATCAGCCCAGTTTAACCCTCTCCAGAATGAACCTGTTTGTTTTCCTAGCAGTCCATGGTACACTCAATACTCTTTTCCAGCAACACAGCTCAAAGGCATCAATTATCCTTCTATCCTCCCTAGTCATTGTCCAATTCTCTCACATATAACAAGTGATTGCAAAGACCATGGCCTGTATTGGGCACACCTTAGTTTCCAGAGGACACCATTGCTCTTCAGTACTTTGGAGTGGTCCCTAACAGCAGACATTCCCATCACAATACGTCTTTTAATTTCCTGGCTGCTGGTGACAAGAGTGTTGACTGGATCCAAGATGGTGGCGGAGGCAGA
>NW_006399810.1:14490301-14500189 GCF_000299155.1 Elephantulus edwardii | reverse complement strand
GTGAACTATTATTCAAAATGGGTGACCCTGGAGAACATTATACTGAGTGAAATATCTCAGTCACAAAGAAGCAGGTATTACTTCTATCATCACCATTGGTTCTTGATCATATGATACTTCTTAAAATGTCTCTGTGTCCACAAATTCTTTTTGCAACATTGACTCAATGTATTCCTTCCATCTTCCCTTGATGCTTCCTGAGTCTTTTAAGATTGCCCATGGAATCCTTCAATATTGCAACTTGAGGCTTGAATTTGTTTTTCAGTTCTTTCAGCTCAAGAAGTGCCTAGTGGGTTCTTTTTGTTTTCCAGCTCTAGCTCTTTGCACAACTCTTCATAACACTTTCCTTTGTCTTCTAACATTGCACTTTGAAATCTCATGTTCATCTCTGTTACCTCAGCAATTCTTCCCTTTGTCTTAACTTCCTCACATTCTAGTGCATTTTTCAGAGTCTCTTCTGGTGCCTGTTTTTGTCTTTCCTTTATCCTCTGCTTTTGTCATGATCTTTTACTTTCTTCAAGGATGATATCTCTGACGTCATCTCACAATTCATCTGGTCTTCAATCATAAGTGTTCAGAGCTTCAAACATACTTTTAAGAGGCTTTTAAAATTCAAATAGGATAGACTCAAGAGTGTAATTTGGATCTTGTGAACTTTTTAAAATTTTCTTCAGCTTCATTTTGAACTTGCACATGAATTATTGATGGTCTGTTACACAGTCAGCACCTGCCTTGGTTTTGACTGTTGATACTGAGTTTCTTTAATGATTCTTTGCACAAGATCCAAAAGCAAGACTGCCTGCCTGTATGTACTATCTTCTCCTGGATGTTTGGTTAGAGGCAGCTAGCCAGTAGGCAATGTCAAGAAGCCTGCCTGCCTGCATGAACCATCTTCACCAGGAGTCCCAGTTAGAGCTGGCCAGCAAGTGAGCATGGACTAGGGCCTGCCTAACATCTGTACCCTGCTTTATTTTCATAGTTTGTTATTAGGATTACAACATTTACCTGCCATTTGTTGTATTGGGGAGTGTTTTACATGTTGCTGCTTACTTTAAAGTTTGGAATATGTGCTTGCTTACTTATCTGTTGCTCTTAAGAGTACAGAATTTGTCTATAAGTTGCTACACTGTCTGAGATGTCTTTCAGGTTACTGTAATACTGAGAGCTATGTCACTGGTTTATCAGGTACCAGCAGGGTCAGCCATGGTGGACAGGTTTCAGCAGAGCTTCCAGATTTAAAACAGATTAGGAAGTAGGATTGGGTATGCACTTCTGAAATAATATGTCTTCAAAAACTTATTAACAATAGAAGAACACTGTTGGATATAGTCTTCGAGGTAGTGACCGAAGATTAGAACAGTCACAATGAGTACAAACAGCTACAAACATTTATTAATAACTGGAATGTGAAAAGCATGAGTCTAGGAAAATTGGAAATTGTAAAAAAAAATAAATGGAACACACTTAAGACTGACATTCCACACATTAGTGAGCTGAGATGGAGTGGCATTGACCTATTTTAACCAGTGATGTGATCTATTATGCTGGTAATGAAAAATTGAGGAAGAGTGGTATTGCTTTCATAATCAAAAAAACCATTTAAAAATCTATCCCCAAGTACAAGGCTGTAACAGGGTACCAGCCATACACATACAAGGAAGACCTGTTAATACAACTATTATTCAAATTTATCCAGGAACTAAAGATAAAGGAGAGGAAATTAAGAATTTCTATCAACTTTTGCAGTCAGAAATTGACCATTTTGCTGTCAGGATTCACTGATAGTAACTGACTACTGGAATGCAAAAGTTGGAAACAAAGAAGAGGGACTGGTAGTCAGAAATTATATACCCTGTGACAGTAATGAGACATGAGGTTGAATGGTTGACTTTTGTACAGTTAATGTTTAATTCATTGCAAATACCATCTTTTATACTTGCATCAACTACACACATGATCCTCACCAGATGGATTACAGAAAAATCAGATTTCCTAAAAAGTTATCAGGAAAAAATATATCCTGCCACTCTTCTAGACTACCCTGTAATAAATTAAATGTTTAACCACTCATGTAATTCTACTTATGTGTTATTTATCTATTCCTGTCAAATTCTTGATTCTCGATATCCTACCTTTAACTTCCCTGATGGTCTTTTAACTAATTATTGGGTTTTGGTGGTGGTGTTTTGTTTTTTTTTTTTCATTTTTAGTTCTTACTTCACCTGTGTAAAATCACATTCGTCTTCACTGACCATTCATCATCAGAGACTATTTTCATTATGTGACTGTTTCTCTAGTCCAAATTATTGACATCCCTCAATAACCTTCTTTTGCTTCTGTGATGTTGCTCTACAATACTATGATTCTGTGCTACATATAAATATAAACTTCTTTATAATTCTAAACTGAAAAATTTGTGTCTTTTAGATTGCCTCATATGCATGTGAAAGCTGGACAATGAATGTGGAATACTGAAGAAGAGTCGATGCCTTTGAATTATCGTGATGGCAAGGAATATTGTCTATTACATGGATTAACAGAAAGGAACAAGTCTGTCTTGGAGGAAGTGCAACCAGAATGCTCCTTAGAAGAGAGAATGGCAAGATTTATTTTTCACAAATTTTGGATGTGTTACCAGGAAGAAAAAACTAATCCCTGGCAAAGGAGATCATGCTTGGCAAACGCCTTATTAAAAGGAAGGAGCTATTTAAAGACGCATATAGACACAGACTGCAACAATAGACTCAAACATTGCAATGATAGTGAGGATGACTGTACTTTGTATGGCTAAGAGTTGGAACAAACTCAACAGCATATAACAACAATACCACCACATACATGACTGTCATACATCCAGACCGAGTGGAAGTTTTCATTCAGCAGTTCAGGTAAATTTCTACAGTGCCAGACCATTAATTAAGTTCACTTTCCACGTTAAGAACCCATTTATCCATTGTTTTCAAGTCAGTTCTGACTTATGGAGACCCCGTAATTGGATTTCTAAGTCTATAAATATTTCTAGGAGAAGACTACCTATATTTCTCTATCCAAGGCACTGCTGAATTTGAATCACTGATCTTCTGGTTAGTAGTTTGACATAGTATACCCTACACCAACCAGGGAGTTGTTGTTCTTGTTTTTGCTGTTGAGTCAGAACCAACCCCACAGCTGGCCCTCCAGTGGGTTTTCAGGGACAGTAAATAGTATGGGAGGAGATTGTCCATCCTTCTTCAGCACAGCATCTGGTGGATTTGAACCATATGCTTTTGGGATTTCAGTGAAGCTTCTTACCACTACAGAACTCCCTACATCACCAGAAATCTTTGTACTGAGAACAAGAAATTCTTCTCCATTTTTACCTCTCCACTATTTCCCTACTTCCCAAATTGTCTGTAAGTCACTTAGACTCTTGCCTGACTTCTCCCAGAATATTCTAGATTTTTCATTTCCACCCAGGACAAAGATTCCTTTCATTCTTTCTGAATCTGTATGAAAACAAACATTGGTTTTACAAGATGCAATGAATGGGAACAATTGTATGAAACATAATGTGAATAAAGGATAGTGTGAAGCAAAAGGTATACACATTTTTATGCACATCTATATAACATTTAAAAACAAAACAGCTTGAAGTCCTAACTCTTCACTAACCTTGTAGAAAAATTTGCATTTGACCTGTACTTGCAATATCTTTTCTTTTCCATAAATTGAGATAATGTTAATCAAGTAAAAAAGGTTAATATTGGGAGGCAGGCATCCCTTGTTGGCATGACACCATTGGCATTTGATGGGAAGAAGTCCACTCTGGAATTGAGTACACAGAGTATGATGTGCTAAAGATTAAAAAAAAATAACAATTTACTTTCCTTTTGAAGTTTTTCTTAGTCTAAATCCAAATATTAACCTAAAAAGCCTGACTCAGGCTTAGAAACCATTAGTTTTGTTTCAGTCACACCTGCTTTAAAACAATATAAATTTGTTTTTTTGTAATAGAAAAGAAAACCAAATCAAAACCATTGCCTCCTGATTTAATGAAAGTTACCTTAGAGGCAAAGGTTATGAAACTTTGACACACATAATTTGGGCATGTTGCCAGGAGGCCCCAGTCCTTAGGGGGGAAAAAAAAAAACCAACCCATGGTTGAACAAGTAGAGAGTCAGTGAAAAAGAAGATGATCCTCAATGAGATGAATTGACATAGTGATGGCAATGAAATGAATTTGAGCTTGGCAGAGACTGTGAGGATGGTAGGGGATAGGGCAAGGCTTTCGTCTGGTGTTCAGAGTCACTCTGAGTTGGAGTCTACTCAATGGTACCTGGCAACAATATAAAGACCTTATTTTTAACAGAAAAAAATATTACATGATCCTGCACCATCTACAACAATCTTCCTGTAGATAATATATTGGTCCCCTTGTAACTTAAATTTTCATAGATTTTATGGCTAAATGAGAGTAGAGGATCAGATTGTATTCAGCAAGGCCAGAGATCACATACACACTGTGATCTGGTATTAGCTGATATTAATAAAAGAGGGAGAGCAGGATTAACTCAACCACATTAAGACAACCAATGAATGATCTTCCAGTTTCCGTTCTTTTCTCTTTATAAACTTTATTATAACTTAATTTAAATAATTTTCTTCTTCTAAGGATAGAGTAGAATCAGGATGGACACTATATACAAATGGAATAACTACTTGGGAAAACCCTGATGTTCCAGCTTTTTTGTGTTTTGGTTACTTTTGATGGATAACTGGTAGTTCAACTATGAGAGCCCAAGATAGCCTTTCAATAGGGAAGCTGAGGAGACATGAGGTTGGCAGAGGCCTCAGTACAGGTAGCAGGACTCCAGTGACAGAGATGAGAATAGAACATTGCATCTACAGATGTGGTTCAGGAGCAGAGATCAAAGGCAGGGGGCAAGCTGTCCAATGTAGATGGAAATGAAAACTCAGTGCCAGGAGCAAGGACAAAACTCAGATACTCGTACAAGTGATAGCAAGACTAATCATCAGTATTTCTTGGCCTTGTTGACTCAGTAAGACCCTAGAATCTTTTAAATTGTCTGAGGCCAGGATCAAATGGGGTGGAATGACACCTGAACATAGAGCACAAGTCCTCCTAATTGTGTGCAAAAGAAAACTTAGAGTCAGGAGATGATGCTCCCCATCATAATAGCTTTAAGAGCTGTTCTGTTTTCTAGGAAAGTTCAGTGAACCTCTTTATCAGTGTCACCACTGCGGCCCTTTTTTGATGTGTCAGACACCAAAATGGAGTCTGAATGGCTGTGCACGACTTTAATGATTTTTACCACTCTCTGATTTGCCCTAATAAAGTTTACTAATGTTGGGGAGATGCTATATGGAATGTGGCACCAGAGCAGATAATTTTGGTAGGGAAATTAGATTTGGAAAAGACATTTTTTAAATTATTATTATTTTGTGTGTACCATAAATCAGATCTGACTGGTACAGGAGAAGATTGTCCATTCTTCTCCAGCTGAGCATCTGGTGGATTTGAACCACTCACCCCTGGGATTGCAGTGCAGCTTCTTGCCACTAGGCGATCAGATCTTGCCTGGAAAAGACATTTTAAAGGAACTTCAAACATAACTGAGGGAGTTGAGTTTAATAGGTATGAGGAATATTTTAAGGAGAAGATTTTTATTTGGGTGAGCAAGTTTTTCTTGTAACTCAGGGGATCCAGAATTGTGGCCAATACAATTCACAGAAGAAACAGACCAGTATCTTCCTCATTCCAACAACTATTGGCAAAATAAAAAAGTGAATTGCTTTAAACAAATTTTTAAATATAAATCTTTTAAAAACCTCAAACTCATTCTACCATTGTGTTGGTTCTAACCCGTCACTTGTTTTCTGAAGCTTTAAGCAGCAGCTGGAGGAGATGGCCCATTTTCTCCCACAGAGACTTAGGTGGATTGAACATCTGCAGATGCACAATTTGAATTAATGACACATTTCCATAAAACATACAAGTCAATACTGTTGTTATTATTATGTACCAATAAGTTGGAATGGATTCATAGCTGACCCTCCAGTGAGTTTTCGGAGGCAGGAAATAACCAGGAGGTGATTGCCAATCTTTCTCCTACAAAACAGCTGGATACATATCTGGGTTTGCAGCACAACTCCACTTAGACACCAGAACTTCCTAAAACCTGGAGTATGGAAAGAAAGAGAAGGAGTCATAATTTAAGGTGCATAGAATTTCTGTTAAGGGTTATGGGAAAATTGGAAATAGATAGTGATTTCTAGAAGCTATTAATAAAGAAGTAATAACATATTTGGACAAAGACTTATGAAAAGAGTAGTGTCAGTATATTTCTAACAATAAAGGAGTAGCTAAATTATGGAAGACCCTTGCAATGAAATTGTTTATGGGTTAAGTGCTCAGCTGTTAACCTAAAAACTCCATGGAAGGAGAATGTGGTAGCCTATTTCCTCAAAAATTTCAGCTTTGGAAGCCCTTGAATACAGTTGTATTCTGTTCTGTAGTTGTTAGATGTGCTTGAGTTGAATATGACTCACAGTGACACTATGAACAAAAGATCTGAACCCGCTCCTATCCTGTGCCACCCTCATCATCTCTGACATACTCGAGCCCATTGCAGCAGTTACTATGTCGATCCACCTGGTTGAGGGTTTTCTTCTCTTTCAATAATGGTCCACTTTTTCTAAACATTATGTCAAAGCTGACAAAACTTGGTCATCTTTGCCTCACATACTTTGAGTATGTTGCTGTTGTGGGCCATCAAGATGGAGCTGACCCACAGCTCACCCTCCAGTGGACTTTCAGAGGCAATAAATGACATGGGAGGAGATTGCCCATCCTTCTCCCACAGAGAAGCTAGTGGATTTGTTCCACATGCCTCTGAGTTTGCAGCACAGCTTCTCACCACTGAGCCACCAAAGCGCTCTTTGGGCATGTTGTTAGGGGGAACTAGTCCTTGGAGATGAACATCATGCTCTTCTATACAGTAGTTACAAATCAGAATTGACTCCACAGCAACAGGCCTGATTTTAATGAAACATGGAACTTATGAAGAAAGGCCTGGAAATCTACTTCCAAAAATATCAATTAATTCTTCACACAGGCTCAATCGTGGCATGATCATGGGCATGAGTAGCACCCTGGTGCAGCATCGAATTCCATTGCATGTGAGGTCACCATGAGTAGCAGCTAATAATAATAACACATAGAACTGACACCATGCACTTTGCAAACAGACTTCTAGGGAAAGTGCTTTCATCTGCCACCTATTCACTGTATGACCATAGACAAGTCCCTAAGTTCAGTGTGGCCTCATTTTTAAGTGGTTTCTACCTCATAAGATTGGTTTGAGTATTAAATTAATAAATACTTGGAAAACAGTTCTGTAAGATTTTACAGAATATCTAAGAAATTATTTTCACTCTAACACTATTTAAAAAGTGATACTGACAACCCATAGTCATAAAATTTGAGTCTACCAGTTGTTCTGTGGGAGAAAGATGGACAATCTCCTCCCGTATGATTTATAGCCTTTAAAAATCCACTGGAAGGTCAGCTGCAACTCAGTTCCCATTTGATGGTATACGCAACAATATGCTTTTACATTTAAAACAATTTCTATTTTATATCTGAAACAAATGAAAATTAATGTTCAATGTAGTCTATTTGTTGTTATTGTTGTTTGTTGTTAAACGCCGTCAAGTTGTAGATGACTCATAGAGACCCTATAAACTTTCTTTGTTTCTCCAAGTTCATACAGTTACCAGAGGCAAACTATTCCAGAAGTGGATGCCACTCCTGCTTCCAAGCTTGTTTTAATTGGGGAGCTCCACCAAACACTGTCCGCCATGGGTAACCAATATCACATTTGGCACATCAGGGTCACAGTGTTCAGCATCACAGCAACCATGAGTTATCTCTTGTACAGCAAATGAACAGAGCAGTGCTATACCATCTAGAGGAATGTTTGACCAAAAACAATTAAGATCAGGCCTGAAGGATGCAGATTAAAATCACCCACCTTTGGCTTGGTAGCATCACTTTCTGCCCATTAGGCCAACTGAGCTTTCTCTATGTTGTTGTTGTTAAATGCTGTCTATTTAGTCTATTTAGTCAATTAAAATATATCTAATATTGTAGAGTACAGGTAGCATAGTGTGTACCATGTAAGATCATAACCAAAATTCATAATCGTATTTAAAAAAAATATGATTTGCCATGTTGATCAAAAGCTAAAGACATACAAGAGTAATATCAAGGAAACCCAGGAATCTATTGAAACAAAGCAAGACAAGTTGTCTTCCGATAAGGTAGTGGGAATGAAGAAAAGCTAGGATTCTCAATACGTTTTCAGCCTAGAGAAGATAAAATTTCCTGAAGGATTAGATGTGAGATTTGAGAAAAATAGAGAAATTAAAGAGAACTCCAAGACTTTGAATTTTTAATTTGCAAGAATGTAGTTGCCATTACCGAGAAGATTTATGTGAGAAGCAGGTTTGGAGAAGAAGATCAATTCTGAACATGTTAAAGTTGGCATTAAGAGTATGTGTATCTCTCGGTGTATCAAGGTAGCCTAGAGCAAGCACTGTGGATTGAAACAACCATCATTTTCTTTCCTTATAATTCTTCAGGTTGGGCTTGGTGATGATACCTGTCTCTGTTCCTCATGGTGTCAGATAGTCTTAATTGTAGTTGGAGTTCCCAATTGGTATCTTGATGTCCTTGTTGCTGCCCGTGGACAACAGAGTTTTGTCTTTTTCACGAGACCCCTCTCTCCACATGGTCTCATATATCCAGGGTATCTCATATCTCTCTCTCCCGGCCCCCTCCTCCACCTCTCAATATCTCTCTCTCTCTGTCTCTGTGTCTTTCTCCTCCTCACCCTGACCCCCATATGATCTCCTCTCTTCATCAGGATAGTGAAATTTCCTTACACAGAGGTTCAGAGTGTAAGAGCGATAATGTCTTCCTGGAGGCAAGTGTTACCTCCTTTGGATTTTATTGGTCAAGGACTAGCCTAGTTTCAAAGTGAGGAAAATAAATTCCATCTGTCTGTGGGAGGAAGGGTAAGCGTATTCAGGGATAGGAGAATTTTTTGGCAGTCATTTGTACAAATAATTGACCACAGGATGGCCAATAGGTCGTTGTCTATAGCTGTGGTGCTTGCGGAAGAGGTTTAGATTAAAATATACGTTTCAGAAGCAGCATTTTATATGTGTTCTACAGCCAGAAGCTTAGATGAGATCACATAGGTAGTGAGTATAAATAGAAGTGAGAAAAGAATAGCACTGAGTCCTAGAGTTTTTATGAATATTTTCAGTTATACTTTGGATGTGTCCTTCTTTTCACATTTAATTTAGAAAGCTTGCTTATAATATCAGGAAAAGATGTTTAATTTAATCAAATTTGATATTGGCTTCTATTGATATATTCATATACTGTTTTCATTATTCTCAATGCAGTTACATATGCTGCCAGATATTCTAATGTTGAATCATTTCATTTCTCCTGGAATAAGTCCTGTTCAGTTGGAGTGAGTTACTGTTTTAGTACAATGTTGAATCAATTTGCTGAAAATATGTTTGGAGGCAACAGAGGTCTAAGAGGGCAATTAGGGATACACGGGGTCTCCTTGAAGTTTGAATCATGTGCATTTATATTGGGCTGTGCAGCCATATGCAGAGCCAAGGGTGATGACATGTATACTTGCTCTTTTTTCAAGAAAGCTTTCAAAGTTATAGTTTGATGGTGAAGATAAAAAACAAAATGAAGGAATGAATGCAGGGGCAAAAATCTAACATGAACTACTTGGGAAAGTATTCATCTCTTTTAAGATCAATAATAATCATAATAATTCAGATTTTATCTTTTTTTAA
>NW_006399810.1:14487347-14489620 GCF_000299155.1 Elephantulus edwardii | reverse complement strand
ATAAAGTGCACCAGATTCAAGCCAGGGTCTTTTCAATCATTTGTTATGGCCCTAAGAGCGAGTCAACGGATAAGGATGACTGAAGAATTAACTACTTTGTGTTGTGGTGTGGAAAGGAGTACTGAGAATCTCATGGACTGCCAAAAGAACAAACACACATCTTGCTCCTTGAAGGCAGAGATAGTGAACCTTCATCTCACATACTTGGGCATGTTGATGGAGAAGCTATTCCTTGGAGAAGGGCATCATACTTGGAAAAATGGGAGGTCAGCAAAAGAGAGTTAGACACTCATGCAGATTGACTGATGCAGTCACTGCAGCAATGGATTCAGGTGTGTCAGAAATGATGAGGGTGGGACAGGATAGGACAGGGTTCAGTTATGTTTTTCATATGGTCACTATGAGCTATATTCAACTCAATGGTGCTAGCAATAACACTATAGTTACAAAAGGTTTTTACTTCCCGGATTTACTGAAGAATTTTTCAATGATTTTTTTTATGGATAGATTAGGTTTTTTCTTTTTAAAATGTCAATCTTTTATCCCCATTTATTCTAATCTAATTGTTGTATTAAGATAGTAATTGCCACTCTGGGTAGGAGGAAAAAAAGAATAAGATTAAAACACTAGAAAATTTCTACCAAAATAGATTGTTGTTGTTCTGTCCTGTTGGGTCAGAACCAACTTACAGCTGACTCTGCAGCAGGTTTTCATAGGCAGTTAAATAGCATGGGAGGAGACTATTCATCTCTCATTTAGAGTAGCTGGAGGATTAGAATTACCTGCCTTTGGGTTGATTTTGCTTGTGTGTAGAATTAGTGATAACGTTCACTAATTTCCACACTCTGCTGGATCACCTTATTTTGTTGTTGTTATGTGCCGTCGAGTCACCTTATTTTGGAATCAGAATAAATGGATTTCTTCCAGTCAGTTGGCCAACTAGTTGTCCTCCAGATTTCTTGGCACAGCCTGGTGATCACTTCCAGGATTGCATCTGCTTATTGACATATGTCAATTGGTATTCCTTCAATTTCTGGGGCCTTGTTTTTTGCCAACTCCTTCAGAGCAGCTTGCACTTCCTCCTTTATCACCATTGCCTCTTGATCATATGTTGTTTCATTAAATTCTTCTGTGTTTTTAGATATTAATATTCTTAGTAAAATGGCAATAAATTGAATCTAGCAAAATATAAAAAAGTTTATAAGAAAATATATTTTTATAGTCATGTGGATTGTATATATTAGTATGACTAGCCTGTCATGAGATTAAAAATTAAAAAAGATTAAAATAATTAAAAAAGACTCTTAAAAAGTATTTGACAAATTTCAACATCTACTCTGGAAAAAGGAGCAAAACCCAAGAAAAACCAATTTCTTCTTGTTTTTATGTGCTATAAACCCTGCTCTTGAGCCAATCTATCTATCTCTGATACAACTGCCTCATCATCAGAGTCACTCTGACAATTCATCTAATCCAGGGTGTTCCTCTCATGTTCTGACCCTCTACCCTTCCAAGCATAATGTGCTTCTCCAGACACTGGTCTCTCCTGGCAATGTGACCAAAGTAAATGAGATGGAACGTCAAAATCCTTGCCTCCCAGGAGCAACTTGGTTTTACCCTCTCCAGGACAGACTTCTTTATTCTCTTGTCAGGCAACAATATATTCAATATATTCTAGAATCATGACTCAAAGGCATCAATTCTTTTGTCATCCTGAGTCATTGTCCAGCTCTCTGATGCTCAGCAAGTATTTGAGAAGATCATGGCTCGGATAAGGCCCACTTGAGTCTCTAGATTGACATTGTTGCTCTTTAGTACTCTTAGGTCCTTAACAGCAGAGTTTTCCAAAGAAACTCATCTTTATTTTCTATATGCTGATGCCAAGTGTTGATTCTGGACCTGAGCAAGATGATGCTGCCAATTGGCCCAGTGGTGAGAATCTTTTTTTTCTCGATGTTGAGATAAATTCCATATTGAAGACCACAGTCCTTGACTTTCTGCAGCAAATGCTTCAAGTCCTCCTCAGTTTCAGCAAGCAAGATGTGTCATGTGCATAAAGCAAGCGGTTGATTAGTTTTTCTACAATCCTGATGCCACATTCTTTTCCTTCCAATTTTCTTTAGAGTTATGCAGATGATACAACCCTGCTCGCTGAAACTGAGGAGGATCTGAAGCTTGCTTCAGAAGGTCAAGGACTGCAGTCTTCAATATGGATTGAAGCTCAATATCAAGAAAACAAAGATTCTCACCACTGGGCAAATTGGCAGCATCAG
>NW_006399810.1:14475156-14481246 GCF_000299155.1 Elephantulus edwardii | reverse complement strand
ATTCTGGGGCTTCATCTGACATACTTTGGACATGTTGTAAGAATGGACAGGTCCTTGGAGAAGGACATCATGCTTGGGAGGGTAGAGGGATGGCGCAAGAGGGGAAGACCCTCTATGAGATGGATTGATTCAGTGACTGGGGTAATCAGGATGGGTGTGTCAGAGGCAGCACGATTGGCACAGGACAGAGTAGAGTTTAGGGCTGTTGTACATAGGTTTGCTATGAGTCGCCAGACAACAACAACAATGAGATCGCTTGGGGAGAATATATAGTTAAAACCAGTGACACAGAAGTCCAAAGGCAAAAAATTATTATTATCCCCACCCACCAACAGTTTATGAAATTGGCATCGGAAAATTTGTTCTATCCTGCATTTTGTAACCTTTCCAATTCTCACCATTTCCATTCTTATGTTTTCATTCTCCCTCTCCCAGTCCTGATACGGTCACATTTCCTTTCAGACAACTCTAGATGGAGGACATACTTTGGGGGCTAAGTCTACTGTGAGAACTACATTTGACTTCTGAGAGGGGTCAATCCTCACTTAGGACAAGTGGGACACAGAATCCCCAGCAGATGAGTTTGTTATTCAGCAGGACCCTGTAGACTCTCTGAAAATAAGCTTCTCATTTGTGAGATGACCATATTCTCTGCCTCTCAGGAACAAAGGCAGTGATTCAACTCATAAAAGATCCTTCACAAGCGTCTTGGATGTCCTTCCAGGTATGTGGTCACCTGTGTGAGTCTCAGTGGCCTCATCTGCTCCAACAGTTTCATTTCCAGATTTTTCTGTATATTCTTAAACATTGTTCTGTGAAAGAAAGAGCCAAGTCTTTAAGATAACTTATTTCAATCCAGACACGACTGGATTGCTGGCAATGATGACAAAGGAATAATTGTTTTCCTTTTGAAAAGAATGTTTCTTGATTATCCATGGTAGAAAATATAAATAACCAGGTTCTTTCATTACCCTGCTTGTTCGTGAGAAAGAAAAAGTCAATATAGTAGTCATTCCTTTTAAGAAGAAAGAGCTGTTTCCAGGCAATGTCTCAGGGTTGACATTCATGATTTTCATGGGAGGGATTAATTCTATCTTGAATGTTCACCTTTAGTTATGAACAACACAAGGAGATTGGGCCAGGAATTCATTATTCATGTTTCATATTCCCATGTAGTGACCTTGTGGTTTATTGTTGAGCACATCATTTCAAATCATGTTCCTGTTACTACATTTGAAAACAAGGAGAATTTATAATATGTCTTCAACTCATTTTACAAGCATGATATGGAGGTTAAATCATACTACAAACTCCCCCAAAAAGCAAAGGGAAGAGCAGTATGTCTGGAAAAATACATGCTGCTTTGGCCCACTCTTTTGATTTACTTTAAATGATACTATTTACTTGACAATTTAAGAGATCACTATGAAAGCCTGTAAAGTGTGGCATTTGTCAAAAAGAGACCAAAGTTTTAAAAGCATGTGACATTCTACATGGGGATCCATGATTTGTGTAAATACTTTCTATGCTAGAAGCTTTCTAAGCCATATTTTCAATCAATAATGTCCCTTTCCCCAATAACTAAAGATATACTCAAATATACGTCACAAAGTTTAAACAGCAATCTCTAACATTTTCAAGATGATAATTGGACCAAAAAAGCTTTCCCAGGTAAGCCAAGAACCCCAAATCACATTGAATTCCTGCTAATTCAATTTGTATTGCAAGTATATCATGTTGTTATTGTTAGGTGCTATCGAGTGGAGTACAGTTCATAATAACCCTATGAACAATAGATCTGAAACCTGTCCTGTGGCAATCCTCATTATCTCTGACACACTTGACTCCAGTGTTGGGTTACCATATCAATCTATCTTGTTGAGGGTCTTCCTCTTTTGCTGACCCTCCACCTTTCTTAACATGCCCAAATATACCATAAGAATCTGTAATCACTTACTTACACTTGCTTGACTAATTAGTGTATATGTAAAAGTGCTGAGAAATTGGGATACAAAAGAAATGAGATGTAAATGGGCATCTAAAAAGTACTGTAGTTTTATATAAATAGTGCACAAGTTGGGTGGTTTTTGCCCCCTGGATCATTTGTTACTTACACACTCTGTGTGGTATTCATGTGAATGTTATTGAGTGAGCATTATTATATTCAAAATTACAGTATGTGATATATAGTGTGCTGTCAAGTGGGAACAAGATATTGTTGTGGGAAACTTGGACATGTGAGGGATAACAATAACGGGAAGTAACAAGCTATTACATTATGAGTAAATATTAATCTGGGATCAGGAGGGAGGTTTCCTTTGTTGTGTGCCACTCCAAACCAACTCATAACTGATCCCCTGGTTTTCAGAGGATGGTGAGAGAAGGTTGCTCATCTTCTGTGAGCAGCTGGTGGATTTGAACTGTGTGCGTTTGGGTTGGCAGCACAACTCCTTAACACCAAGCCACCAGTGTGCCTCATGATATTAAAAATATTTTAAAATACTGATAGTTTTTTTAAATTCTTCTGTCAAAAACTGTTATTACTTGTTTATAGTGAATTATACTTCTGACACAATGATTTAGAAGTTAGTGGTATTGGTGACTGTCATTCTCATGGAGAGGTGGTTAATCTTTGGTTTGCTAACAACAAGGAGTTTTAATCCACCATCCAGTCTGTAGGAGAAAGATGTGACAATCTGCTTTTGTAGTGTCTTAGTGGTTGGAAACTCTATGGGGTAATTCCACCAAGTCCTATAGGAGATTTATTGATTTGGAATGGGGTAAAAGGCAACAGGTTTGCTTTGTTGTGGGAGTTGTGTAGAGAAAAACACTTTAATCATTATCAAAGGGTGCAGCTTGAATGCATTTGCATATATTCAGCTCTCAGCAATCCAGACTGCCTGTACCTTCCTTCCCCTCTGCCTGAGATTGCCTTCTTCCTATTTTAGCTGGATCACCACAATGCTGTTTCCCTCAGTATTTTTTTGCCATTGATGTTAGTTCTTGCTGAATCGATTCCATTTTAGGCACCCCATACACAGAATAGAAGAACTGCTTCATAAGATTTTTAAGATTGTGACTTTTTGGAAGCAAACCTCGAGGTTTATCTTTTAAAGCTTTTCTGGTGCTAGTCGTGTCATTTAAGTGTTTGCACCACCCCACTACCTCAGTACTCCTTCAAAAAGACAGAATTCAAACAGGAAATGCTGCTGTTGTTCTTGTTGTCAGATACTAGAATAGACTACAACTTATGAACAATAGATCTGAATATTGCCCAGTCTTACACCGTCCTCATGATCCTTGTTATGGTCTAGCACGTTATTACTTACAGTCACTGTATCAATCGCTTATTGAGGATCTTCCTATCTTTATCTGACCCTCCACCTTTCCCAGTATGATGTCTTACCCAGGATTGGCCTTTCCTGACAACATGCCCAAAGTATGAGATGAAGCTTTGCCATCTTTGTCTCTAAGGAGCACCCTTGTTGCATTTTCTCCAACACAGATTTATTTGTTCTTTCGGTTTTGTTGTTGTTAGGTGCTATTGAGTTGAGTATGATTCGTACTGTGACCCTTTTTGATTTATAGTGACCCTATGAACAACAGATCTGAACCCTGTCCTATTCTGTGCCATCTTCACAATCTCTGATACATTTGAGGCCATTGCTTCAGTCACTCTGTCAGTCCATCTGGATGAAGGTCTTCCTCTCTTCCACTGTCCCTCCAATTTTCAAGAATAAAGTCCCTCTCTGAAGACTATCCTCTCCCAGCAACAAACTCAAGCTTGTGAGACAAAGCTTGATAGTCTATGGATATTTGATACTCTTCTCCAACAATTCAAAGGCATCAGTTCTTTTTATGTTATCCATTGTCAAGTATAAGATGAACAGGAAACAGTTGAAAGAACAATGGCTTGGATCAGGAACACTTTAAATTGACACCATTTTCTTTAGCACTTTGGAAAGGTTCTTAACAGCAGATTTTCCCACTACAGCAAGCCTTTTGGTTTCTCGATTGCTACTATTACTGGTACTGATTGTGAATCCAAGTAAAATTAAATCATTTACAACTTCATTATTTTCTCCCTTTATCCTGATATCGCCTATTGATCCAATAGTGAGGATTTTTGTTTTCATGATGTTGAAATGTAACCCATATTGAAGGTTGTAGTCTTTGATTTTATGTAGTAAACGTTTCAAGTCTTCTCTTCCCACAAGCAAGGTTGTATTTCTGCATAACAGATTTTTCATGAATCTTTTTCCGATCAGATGCCACATTCTTCTTTTTATATAGTCCAACACCCCAAATGATTTCAAATATGTAAGTTTGACTTACATATTGTGTAGGTGTAAGAAAGGGTGACAACCCTGATGCATGTTTTTCCTGACTTTAAGCTATGCAGTGTTCCCTTGTTCTGTTGAATAAGTTTCTTGTTCTATGTACAGCTTTTGCATGAGTACAATTAAATTACCTGAGACTCTTATAGTTATAAATTCTAGCCATAATTTGCTATGATCTACACAGTCAAATGCCTTTGCATAGTTGATAATTTATGAATAACTATCTTTCTAGTAGAAGTCTCTGCTTTAAGCAATGATTTACGGACATCAGCAATGACATCTTTCATCCCACAGACTCTTCTGAATTCAGCTTTAATTTCTGGTTCCTTAAGAAACTATGAAAGAACACTTCTTTTGTCTATCCATTACAAATCCTGTCATTTAGGCATTCTAAATTGAGAAATTCTTATGTATGTTCACTTATACATTCAAGAAATGTATATGAAGCAATTACTATATTCTTAGTACTGTGCTAGGCCCTGACAATACACTATTGTTAAAACAAACAAAATCATCCTCTAATGGATTTATGATACAGTGGAAAATAGAATTGAAATAAAATTGCAATTTAAATAGAGTGTGACACACATTTGTCACATTTGGAACATTTGGAAGTTCAAAACAATGGAAGAGACAACTTCATTTCTCTGTTCTACTTTCTAAAAGCACATAATAAGTTTGTATTTGCATTGTTCTCTCCACTTCCACCTCCTCTTCTCTTATCACTCCTAAATAATTTCCCTCTTTTTCTATTACCTTGCTGCTAACATATACCCTTACTGGCACTTGACAATAGAGCAACATTTTCAGGAGAACAAACAACTGCTTGACTTGTAATGTTTTCCACAATTACTTTAAAGAATCACATCCCTAAGTGGCAATATGATATCAGACATGCTGTCAGATTACCTGGTTCTTGGTTAAAGAATTAGCCAATAACTCTATAGTTTATGAATCACTTATTTAATATTTGCAATACATTTCTATAATGTATTTGAACACAGTCACCTACAAATCATCTGATTTCACTTCCTTTCCATTACAATAATTTTAAGCTTATATTGTCATTCTAGAATGTGGTTGATACTTCTGATAAATCAAGTAGATCATGGCTTCTGTTTTCATCAGAGAATAGAAAAGTCATGGGAAGACTGTAGAAGGCTTAACTCAGATTAACACTTAAGAAAACATGAATCCTACAGCTCCTTTTTTGCTGGGAGCCCCAAGATGAAACCCCTACACAAATAATCTTCCACGAGCTTCTCATTGTAGAAAGATGGGCAATCTCCTCCCATGCAATTTAAGGCCTCTGAAAACCAAATGGGAAGTCAGTTATGATTTATTCTGACTTTATGATATATAACAAGAACTAGCAGAGCAAAGATGGACAATACAATTAGGAGAAAGACAAGAATTGTATCATTAGTGTTTATTTTTAATTTAGAATCCACAGTTATTTTTCAAACTCTTAAATTCTGATGTTGACCTGTTTGATTGTATAGAGAAAGAACATGTCCAGTTTTAGAGCGTCCTGTGTAAAGCAGCTGAATTGTGGAAGGTAGGTTGTTTTATCTAAAGACTAAGGTGTACCTCATCCAGGCCATAGTCTTTGTAATTACTTTCTATGCTTCAGAGAGTTGGACAATGACTAGGAATAATTAGAAGGAGAATTGATGTCTTTGAGCTGTGGTACTGGAGAAGAGTATTGAATATATCATGGACTGCTATGAGAACAAACAGGTTCATCCTA
>NW_006399810.1:14469200-14475056 GCF_000299155.1 Elephantulus edwardii | reverse complement strand
AGATGGATCGAGTCTGTGAGTGGAGTGGTGGGAATGAATGTGTTTGAGACAGCGATGTTGGCACAGGATAGAACAGCGTTTAGGGCTCTTGTACATAGGATCGCTATGAGTCACAAACGACTCGATGCCACATAACAACAACAACAACAACAATGAAAATTATTAATGAAAAACCTACAACTAAAATCATACTTAGGGTGAAACACTGAGTGTTTCCTCCCTATGATTAAGAAGGAATAGAGGTACAATATACTTTCATGGCTTCACTCCTCCAAGACCCAGGTCTTTACTTCAGAAGATTCTAAACTCTTTAAACTCGAACTCATTTCTATAGAGTTGGAACTGACTCATAGCTGATCCTCTGGCCAGAATAGACCCCTATGGAGTGTAGTATTTTCAAATAGTATTAAATGGACCAAGGATTGTTGATAGAACAAGCAAATATGTTTTGTAATAAGTGTAGCAAGAGTGTCCCTTAGAGGTTAGGATGTTAAGATTTGTCACACAATTCGGTCATTTTGTCAGATATCCTTGATTATTGTTGTTATTGTTGTTTATTGCTGTTGAGTCAAGCACGACTCATAGTGACCCTATGAACAAAAGGCCTCAAGCATTTCTATAACTATCATCATTTCTCAAAGTTCATAGAGTTTCCAGAGGCATGTGGTTTAGGAAGTTGATACCCCTCTTGCTTCCAAACCTGAATCAATCTGGGAGCTCCACCAAATACTGTCTACGATGGGTAGCCATTATGGTGTTTGGCACACCTTTGGCACAGTTCTCCCATTATGGCATTTAAGACCTCAATGTCACAGCAAAGCCAGATTGAGCACAACAAATTGACCATAGTGCTGTATGACTTAAAAGAATGTTCTTCCAAAATATAGTAATAAGGCATTAAAATATAACCCCTCAGACCCAACTTTTAAATATATGGGCACTCCAGGAGGCCTTGTTGACTTTAAACAAAAAGCTTAAGAAAAAACAACCAAACCAACCATAAAGATCCTCATCCAAAACAAAAATACCGTATTACAGAGTCCAGCCACTTCATCCAGCTAAAAAATGGAGACAAGGCATTGCATATTGTTGTTGTTGTTAAGTGCCACCTAGTACCAAACCTATACACAAAAGACCTTAACTCTGTTTTATAACTATTGTCCTTTCTCTAATTTCATAGTTTCCACAGGCATGTTTAGAAAGTGGATGCCATTCCTGCTTTCAAGCCTGTCTTAATCAGTGAGCTCTACCAAACATTGTCAACCATGTGTAACCATTATGGCATTTGACACATCTTTCAGTATCACAGCAATCCAAAGTTAGCTCAATACAGAAAAATGACAGAACAGTGCTGTATCACTTAGGAGAATGTTAATTTCAAAGACAATTAAAACCAAATGAGTTTTAAAAGACCCCAAGCCTACACTCCAGGCTCTCATTTGTTCCAATAAGAGGCTTCCAGCCAACCAAACAATCCAGAGGCTGCCTTCATCCAACATAGAGAAGGACTCACCCCTCCAAAGTCACGTGCACACCATGCTTAAAAAGTAGAGGATGAATAAAGAAGAGGAATGCTCTTAATGAGAAGATTTGATGCAATGACTGCAGCATTGAACTTAATTTTATTAGAGATTGTGAGGATGATGCAAGATTAGGAAGGGTTTTGTTCTGTGGTATATGTTGAGTCAGAGACAACTCAGTAGCACTTAACAAAACAATACCCATGTCCTCCACCACCCTCCCTGGTCCCCCCGGACCCCTCAGACCCCTTTAGTCTCCCCCACCCTCCCTGATTCTCCTGCCCTCCTATTCAGGCCAGTCTCCCTGGTCCTCCCCAGTCCCTCCTGGTCCCCCTGGTCCCCTCCCCTCTGGTCCTCCCAGGTCCTCCAGAAACTCTGTGAACTTTGATAAATGTTGAAAGTTATAGAAAGGCTTCAGGACTTTTGTTCATAGGGTTGCTATGAGTTATGCTCAACTCCATGACAACAACATGATGTGTATTATGGGTTGCAAATATATTTTATCATTATTTACTTGGCAGTGTAATCACTTTGTATACAAGAGACATAAAAAACATTCTGTTGGAATAAAGCTCTTGATTTCACTATGTCCTATTCTCAGAAGGAGAAACTTAGAAGATAGTGGATGTATATGTGATCAGATATTGCATTATTCTGATGTATGAGGCTCATTACTATGATAACAATTTTCTCATTTAGTTGTACCATTACATATGTTTTAGAGAGTGGCATCCACTTCCTAAAACAACAAGCCTCTGGAAACTCTATGAACTCTATGACAGCAATCAACAACAACAACTGCTATTTATTGTCTTAGAAATAATTTTAATTAAAATATTGAGGATATTAAAGATTATCAGGTTCAATATAAGGAGTATAAAGTAAGACATTAAATAAGATGAGTAGGTAGGTAAAATAACAATGGGCTCAAGCATGGCAGAGGTGATGAGGTTGGTACAGGATAGGGTAAAGTTCAAATTCTTTAGCCATAGTTTCACTATGAGTCTTAATCAGCCATGAAGGGGTTGTGTATGTTTATGAATCCTAGTATCTCAAAAGTTTAGTGCGTGCTTGTCCATTAATGAAAAAATTGGTCTGAACCCAACAATGACTCCACAGGAGAAAGGTTTGTTATCTTTTCCCATAGGGATAAGAGTCTAGAAAATCTTATGGTACAGGTCTGCAACACTGAGTTGGAATTTACTTCATTACATTTTTCAACTAAAAGTAACATAAACACTCATATCACTGATTTACTCATTGCAATCAAGTCAGAACTGACTGATAGCTGACACTCCAGTGGGTTTTTAGAAGCTGTAAATCATATGGGAGATTACTCACCATCCTCTTGCAGAGAAGAAGCTCATGTTGTTTAGCTTTTCTGAGTTTCTTTTACCACAGTACATTGCACATTTTTACCAGCTTCAGCTTACATTCAAACATTTTGCTTTCAACCATTGCTCCACTTTTGTAGTTTGAAAAGTTTAATTTGCAAAGGCAAACTGAGAATGAGAATAAAATTCCAACCGTGATATTTTTAGTCTCCTTGTATTATTAGGAACCTCCTTGTGAAGAAAAATGTGGCTAAGCATAATCTTTTGTTTATAAACAAAGCCTTTGGTGGACTACAGCTGTAGCAGGAAATGGAACTACTCCGTTAAAGTTTTATGTAATGTCTTTCAAGTTAGTTTATTTAACATATGTGCAATGAATACGTGCTCTGTGAAGGGCAGTGTTGTAGCATGAGAGAAGTGAAACAGGACAAGTGCAAGCCCATACTCACAGGAAGCAGGAGTGAATAAGTGAAAGAAGTGACACTCACCTGCTTTGGAGTAAATTCAAGGTTTACAAAAATGCAGGCACTTCTGCCCAGACTTGACTAATATTACCATTCATGCTCATTATTTAATACAGACACTAAAAATACCAAATATATCACCCTCAGGAGTATGCTCTAATATCCTATTTTAGAAGGAGTGCACCTAAAATTTTCCAATTCTCTATATTTTACTAATTAAAATGTTATTGAGCAACTGGTAAGAATATTGTTTTTCTGATTTTGTTTGCATGTTTGGTGAAATGATTTTAAAATTCAAAAAATTTAATACTTCTTCCCTCAAATGTTGTTGTTGTTGTTAAGTGCCGTGGTGTCGCAGGTGACTCACAGGGACCCTATGAAGAAGAGTATTCAAAGCCTAGGTGCCTTTTATCCTCTCTCCAGGTTCATAGGTTTTCCGGAGGCAAGCTATTATGGAAGTGGATGCCACTCCTCCTTCCAAGCTTGTTTTAACAGGGAAGCTCCACCCCACTCTCTGTCAGCATTGGGTAGGCAACCATTAACGCATCTGACACATCAGTATCACAGTGTTCAGCCTCACAGCAACCACAAGTGATCGTAGTACAGCAACTTGTACACCAGGGCTATACGACCTAGAGGAATGAAACAAAAACAATGAAAGACAGGCCTGAGGGCCACGGATTAAAAGTCACCCACCTTCAGCTTGGTAGCATCGCTTTCTGTACACTAGGCCAGCTGATCTCTCTCTCTCTCCATGTTGATGTTATTGTTGTTAAGTGCCCGTCTAGTCGCAGGCGACTCATAGGTGTTTCTCATCCTCTCTCCAGGTTCCTAGGGTTTCCAGAGGCAAGCTATTATGGAAGTGGATGCCCTGAACCCTCCAACTCAAACTGTCGTGTCAGAGTCCAGAAAAAAATTTCTATTTTAGAAAGATGGACCAATATTGTACATAGTCCTGGTACATCCTTGTTTGCTTCCTACATAGTGTTTTGGGAAATGTAAGGGTAGAAAAAAGAGAATTAACTTCAGAGTCAGGGAAGTCAGTTTGTGAGTTCCAGACACACAGCTTATTTTCTAAGTGAACTTAGAGCTTCTGAACCTTGGTGTCCTCATCTACAAAATGAAGATAATATTGCCCACCAAACCCAAGACCGTCCCGATTCAGACCTTAAGATAAAGAAAAATCTCTCCTTAGGGTTTGCAAGGCAGTGATCTTCACAGGAGTGAATTGTCACATCTTCTCCCCGTGGAGTTTTTACTGCAAATCTTCTGGTTGACAGCTAAGCCTATAACACCTACCTCTTATAAATGTTGTAAGACTTTAATGAGACAGATCATGCAGAAAAAGTGACAAGCATGGTATCTGATTTATGGTAAGCACCCAACAAGTATTAGCCATTACATTTTAATTATTGTCCTTTCCTTTCATATAAACAATGGAAGACATCATGAGACTGTTTATGCTTCTATGGATGTGGGCTTTCTAACAAGATCTCTTGAACACTAATGAGCGAAGACCTAATGAGTTGTGGGAGGATGTCAAGTGTATCATCCAGGAAGAGTGCAAATGGTCATTACAAAGACAGAGGAGGTTCAAACCACTTACCTTTCAGCTAGCAGCTGGGCACGTCACCACTGGACTTCCTCAAATGACTGAGCATTTTATGAAGAAGTAAAGGGAGAGGCAGATACACAGGTTTATAAAAAGCTTGAATTTAAAAAAATTACCATAAATGCAGGTAAGTATCATGCACTAGCAAAGAAGACAAATTCTTATTTTTAGTCTAATTTGTTTTCTTAATAGGAAAATTTTCTTCATAAGAAAATAAGAAAATTTACACTGTGTTTTAAGGTTAATACAATAAATCTAGTGGGAAGTTTCCATTCTAACACATAGTACAACATGGTACAAATGATATTATTTTAAAATACCTAATATTCTTTTAAAATTAATAAAGAAAATTATCTCTCATGATAATGTGTAGAATCTAGATTCTTGGCTAGCAAATAAATCAGATTGCGTTCAAAGGAAAATTTGTATAATAGCATACATCAATTTCAAATAAAAAGTATTTTTGAGTCAGATAATTGATTTTGAAGAAATTATTGGCAATGATTATTTCTTCTTGGTTGATAATATAATTTATTGAGGCATTGAGTATATTTATAGATTATAATGAGTGACTGGAATGCAAAAGTTGGGAACAGAGAAGAAGAATCAATAGTTGGAAAACATGGACTTGGTGACAGAAATGAAGCTGGAGATAGAATTGAATTTTGCATGACTGATGACTTATTCATGGCAAATACACTTTATAAGAAACACAAATGGAGGTTATATACATGGATTCCACCGGATGGTATGAATAAGAATCAGATTGATTACATCTGTGGAATGAATCCCTGGAGAAGCTCATTTTCAGCTGTGAAAACTAGGCCAGATGCTGATTGTGGAACAGACCACCAACTACTCATATGCAAGTTCAAGATGAAGCTGAGGAAAATGAAACTGAATCCACAGGAACCAAAATATGACTT
>NW_006399810.1:14457911-14459665 GCF_000299155.1 Elephantulus edwardii | reverse complement strand
GTGGACAGGTTTTGGTGGAGCTCTCTGATTAAGACAGATTAGGATGCAGGATTGACCATCTACTTCTTTATTTTATACTTATTTATTTACAAAATTTGAATATATTTTCATAAAATATCCTTTCCATTTCCTTCAACCCCCCAACCATTGAATTGTGCAACCCTATGATTAACACCTCACTCCCACCCTAACCCATCCTTACTTCTCTGCTTCCACCCTCCCTTCCTTGGGTCCTCATACTCATTCTACAATAATGGTTTTATACATTATTTGTCCTTGTAGGACTGAGTTAGCTCACTTAGTGTAATGCTTTCCAGTCTCTCCCAGGTTAAGTAGTATTTTATAAAATCATTGCTCCTTCATGCTGCATACTATTTCATTGTACCATAATTTGTCAATCCATTCATTTATGGTTGGATATCTGGGCTATTTCCGTGTTCTTATGATGGTGAATAATGCTATGAATATTGATGTACAAGTCTCCTTTTGAGCCTCATTTCTCATTTTTCAGGGTATATTCTGAAACTGTTAGACCTAGCAGGGCAACTTAGAAGAGTGGCAGGATATAAGATCAGCATTCAAAAATTAGTGGGATTCCTCTACAGTAACAAAGAGAAATCAGAGAAAGAAATCAAGAAAGCAATACAATTTACAAGAGCCAACCACAAATTGAGATACTTTGGAGTGAAACTAACTAGAAATACAAAAGACCTATACAAAAACACTACAGAATATTTCTTCCAGACACAATAAAAGACCTAAAGAAATGGAAAAAGTTTTCATGGACAGGAAAGCTCAATACCGTGAAAATGACAAGACTACCAAAAGCAATCTACATTGTTCAACACAATCCCAATCTAGACACCAAATTCGTTTTTCATGTTGACTGAAAGGGAAATTGTCATGTTTATTTGGAGAGGAAAGAGACCTCGATTAAGCAAAGCACTTCTGAAAAACAAAAATGAAGTGGGAGTCATAGAACTCATTGACCTCAAAACCTAATATACAGCAGTGATAACCAAAGCAGCATGGTACTGATACAACGACAGGCACACAGACCAATGGAACACAGCTGAGAACTCAGAAGTGGACCCAGCTATCTATGGCCAGCTGATATTTAACAAGGAAACAAAACCTGTCATATGGGGAAATGATAACCTCTTCAACAAATGGTGCTGGAAAAACTGGACTAATACCTGCAGAAAGCTGAAACAGTATTCAGATCTCATACCAGACACAAAAATCAACCCAAGGTGCATCAGAGACCTGAGAATAAAGCCCAAAACCATGAAGTCCACCGGAGACAAACTGAGATCAAGCTTATATGGCCTAGTTTATGGTATAAAGAGACTGGAAAATATAGCCATAAATGTATAATCTGGAAAGGATAAAATTGATGACTTGGATCTGATAAAGATTAAATTTTAGATTAATTTTGGCCAAAAGCAGAGAGTACCAGAGGAGTGAATGTCTATCTGGGTTTCATTGATTATGCAAAGGCATTTGACTGTGTAGATCACAATAAACTGTGGCTATCTTTGAGAAAAATGGGATTCCCAGAACACTTGTTGCTTATACGAAACCTGTACTTGGACCAAGAGGCAGCCATCAGAACAGAGCAAGGAAATACTGCATGCTTTAAAATCTGGAAGGATGTATGTCAGGGGTGTGTCTTATCTCCATACTTTTTCAACCTGTGTTGTGGAACAGATTGTCTAGGAGGCTGGGCTGTATGAAGAGAAATGTGGCATCAG
>NW_006399810.1:14456345-14457786 GCF_000299155.1 Elephantulus edwardii | reverse complement strand
TGAGATCATTAACAGCTTTAGCTTCCTTGGCTTTACAATCAATGATCTTGGTACCAGCAGCCAGTAAATTAAAAGACGAATTGCATTGGAAAAGTCTGCTGTCAGGGGCAGCTCCAGAGTACTGAAGAGAAACGACATCAGTCTGGAGACTGATCCAGGCCAAGGTCTTCGCTATTATATGCTATGCATTAGAAAACTGGACAATGACTAGGGATGATAGAAGGAGAATTGATGCGTTGGAGCTGTGGTGCTGGAGAAGAGTATTTATTAAATATAACACAGGTTTGTTCTGGAGAGGGTGAAACCAGGCTGCTCTTTGGAGGCAAGGATTCTGAAGCTCTGTCTGGCATATTTTGGGAATGTTGCAAGGAAGGACCAATCCTTGGAAAGGAACATTATTCTTGGGAGTGTAGAGGCACAGAGCAGAAGGGGAAGACCATCAGTGAAATGGATTGACTCAGTGACTGGAGTAATGGGGATAGGTGTTTCAAAGACAGTAAAGTTTGCTCAGGATAAAGCTGGGTTCAGAGCTGTTGTATGTGTAGGGTCACTATGAGTCCCAAGTGCCTTGATGACACATAACAACAACAATAAAAATTAAAACCCTGTGCGCATCAAAAGCCTTTTTCAAAGAGGGAAAATAAAACCTACTGATTGTGAAAAAGAATATTTGCCAATATTATTTCAGGCAAGGGTCTCATATCAAAGTTTACAGAATTTTACAGGGCATCCACAAGGAAAAGACTGATAACACAATTACACAATGGGCAAAAGACATGGAAAAAATTTTCACAAGGAAGATATTCAGATGGCCAACAGACAAATGGAGATGTGTTCAAAATCACTGGCAATAAGAGAGATGCAACTCAAAACCACAATGAGATAACCATCTCACTCAAGTAGCAGTGGCAAAGTTTAACAGGACAGCAAGTACTAAATGCTGGAGAAGATGTGGAGAGATGGGAACTCTTATACACTGTTGGTGGGATTGTAAAGTGTTACAGTCACTCTGGAAGGCAGTTTGGTGTTTCCTCAGAAAACTGAACATAGAAATTCCATATGACCCAGCTATTCCACTGCTTAGAATATACCCCAAGAAAATGAGAACTGAGGCACAAACAGAGACCTGTACAAGGATATTTCTAGCAGCATTATTTACCATCACAGGAAAAGGGAAACAGCCTAAATGTCCCACCATAATTGTATGGATTAAGAAATTATGGGACATTCACATGATGAAATAATACACATCATGGAGGAGCAATGATTTTGTAAATTACTACCTAATTTGGGAGGGGCTGGAGAGCATTATGCTGAGTGAACTAACTCAGTCCTATAAGGACAAATACTGTATAACATCATTATTGTAGAACGTGAATGAGTATCCAAGGGTGAAGGGTGGGAGCAGAGCCGTGAGAATGGGCAGAGGATGGTTTGGTTA
>NW_006399810.1:14454024-14456085 GCF_000299155.1 Elephantulus edwardii | reverse complement strand
GATGATGATGATGGAGGTCATACACAGAATCATTGCACCAGAAAGAACTGATTGACACTGGAAAATTTTTAGGAAGTACTATATGAACAGAAGCCAATGTTAATGAAGAAGGAAGCGGAAGCTGTATTGGAGGCATTGGCAAAAAATAAGGCTCCAGGAATCCATAGGATACCAAGTGACTTGTTTCAATTAACATGTTCAGCTTTGGATGCACTCACTAGTCTATGCCAGTAAATTTGGAGCGCAGGTGTCTGTCCAATGGATTGGAAGAGGTCCATAGTTGTTCTCATTCCCAAAAAAGGTGATCCAACTGAATGTGGAAACTGTTGAACCACATCATTAAGATTATATGCAAACAAAATACTGCTGGAAGGCATTAAAAAATGGCTAGAACAGTACAAAGAAGCAGAACTGCCAGAAGTTCAAGCAGGATTTAGAAGAGGTTGTGGCACCAGGAATATCATTGCTGATGTCACATAGATCCCTGCTGAAAGTAAAGAACATCAGAAGAGTGTCTATTTGTGCTTTATTAACTATGTAAAAGCATTTGACTGGATGGATCATAACAAGTTGTGACTGACATTGAGAAGAATGGGTGTCCTAGAGCACTTAATGGTGCTCATACAGAACCTATACCTGGACCAGAAGACTGCAAACAGAATAGGGGAACGTGGAATGGTTTAAAAATTTACAGTGGAGTGCATAAAGGTTGTTACCTCTCTCCGTATGTATTTAATCTCTATGCTGAGCAAATTATTCGAGAAACTGGACTCTGTGAAGAGGAATGTGGGACCAGGTTAGGAGAAAGACTCATTAATAACCTACATTATGTAGATAACACAACCTGGATTGCTCAAAGTGAGGAGAAAAAAATGTGCTGTAAACACACACACACACACACACACACACACATATTGCATTTTAAAAATCATTAATATAAACATTTTAAAGTTTAGAGGAGGAAATAAAAAAGTACAGAAAACAATTGCTTATTAATTATTTTCATTGAATAAATATTTATTTTATACTTACAAAAAAGAAAAAAAAAACCAACCCAGGCATGTTGGTAAGTAGTTGTGATTAGAACGAATTTCAATATGCTTGAACATAAAAACCATAATGTATTGGAAGTTGGACAAGTGGAAGAAGACATAAACTTTTTATTTTTGTTTTTAAATATTTTATACACATTGCTTACTTCAAGGGGCATGTTCACAAGCCATCATTTCTTTGGGTGCTTTTTTTAAAAACTGTGGACAACTTAGTCCTTGATTTCTCTCTTGAGATTTGTTTTCTTTCTCTTCCTGCCCCCTTACGTCTTTCTCATAAGCATATTATGATTTTATATTTTGTTTTCCAGTTACTCCAGAAGCTCAGTTTCTCTGATCTCCTCAGATTCTGACATGCTTTTGGATTTATAGATTTCATCAATTACATGTGCATTGGTACATTATTAGGTTATGCATGACTCTCTTAGATATTTTGCTTTGTTTTTCTAGAATATAAACCTTTTAATGTGGTGACATTGTGCTGAAATCTTTTTCATGATATGAAAATATAGTCATTTGTATGTCAGAGGACAAAAAATATGTATTTATATCTTAGGATCTAGCACAGTACTTGATATTATAAAGATATGTTGAATAAATAAACATATAACCAGATTATCGAAAGGATAAAGACTGAGAGAAAATAGAAGGAAAAATGTTATACATATTAAGGGATGTCTAGATAAGCATTTCCCCCATAGGCCATGTGCAACAAATATGAAATTGACAAACACATACCTTTTGCATTTGTTTATGTATTCTTTTATTTTATGATAGAGACCTTGTTTTATTTAACAAGATAGCTTATTTATTACAATTATACATTATCTTTCTTGGAGAAACCACACCCATAGGACAGCAGCTGTAATTTTAAGGAGATGTTGTAGGGCAGAACTTAAATTAAACATAAACTTTAATATTTGCTTTCAAAAAAAAGAGAAATATTTCCAGAAAGAAGATGGTGGTATTAAAAATGTTTTTTTTTTTTACTTTTTTTAAATTTTATTTTTTT
>NW_006399810.1:14444137-14452872 GCF_000299155.1 Elephantulus edwardii | reverse complement strand
CTGACTCTCACCAGTGGCTATGGATGAAGTCACAGGCGATTTTCAGCCAGCCCCAGCAAAAATGTTTTATCTATATACAAACCAGTAAGTCTGTAGTACTTCTTCCTGTTAAAATACCTTCAAGATTTAAAATATAATTTCAATAATAATATGGATAGATTTATAACTGTGCCTTTTACAAGAAAATAATGAATATTCAGCAAATACCGTTAGTACTTTGTAGCTGATGTTATGGAAATTATTATTTTTCCAACTGGATCATGAAAAAGCAGAGACTAAATCCTATATGGTGTTCATTACAGATTTCACATAACATTTTAATGTCAGAATATAATATGGATATCAAAACTTACAAATGAGTATATTTAAAAGCAAAACAAACCCTAAACTTTTAATTTTATGAGCATTTTATAAATCTGTTAACATTTGCAAATTCTAACATATGTTACAGTGAAGTGAGGACACATTTCTAGTAAATGGCTCAGGAATACACCTGCTGTTCTAAATATTTTTCATCAGTTTGTAAAGGCAACTAGTTGATAGCTGGAAAAATATATTCACCTATTTAAAATAATTTAAATTCATTAAATTAAGAGAGCTGTAAATGCCTGTATTATTCCATTTACATAGAATTCCATATATGAAACATGTTCCTTGAAGATCCACGGATCTGGCTTCTCCACATGATACCGTCAGCTGATCAGTAAACAGTGATTCATTTCATATTTGAGTGCTGTATTAGTAAGGCTACTACCTTCACAGTAACCATGACAACCTCTTTCAGAGAACTTCATTACTCAAATTTAAAATAGCAAGTGAAGATTGCTATGCTGTAGTAAAATGTCAGGCTTAAAAGTAAAAAATCACATATTGGCTATGATGGAAGTAAGTAACTCTTGCCAAATATCTATAATCTGTCTCTTCTGCCAAGACCATGGATTCGGCAAGGGGTAAAGTACTCCAGTCTTCATATGTCTATAGAGAAAAGAGAGGAGAATGTTGCTATCATCCTGTAGAATGAAAAGTTAAACCATGTTATTAAAGCTCTCTATCTTGGGCAATCTCCTGTGCGATTGATTAAATCCCTCTGAAAACCCGCTGGAGGGTCAGTTGGTTGGTTCTGACTCTACGGTACACAACAATAACACATCATATAATATACAAATTAATTCTTTACAGTTACTATAAAAAGAAACCAGAAAAAAGGATGTTTTCAACTTATGTAATAGAAGATAATCAATTAGTATAGGACTCTTATGCATGAGTAAGAATTCTGTGAACATGAGCATAAAAATAGCAGCAAATACAAATAAGCAATATTAAAAGAAGAATTTCTCTTGCTCAAGCTCATTAAAAAAGCAATATATGGAAAAAGAAAAAAAAGAACCAAATAGATGTGATTATCTGATTAACTACTTTGTCACATGCTAGCCTATTCTATGATTGAGTGAAAACCAGTAGAATCTGTGAGCTTTAACCAAAACAAAAAGAAGAGATAAGAAATTTAAAATAAAATAAAAATGAATATTTTATTAAGGCTTTACACCTTACAGATTGGCAAAATCAAACAGTGAGGCAAAGTGCTGATGATGAAATGATGAAGAAAGCACTCTTGTTTGTTTGCTTTGATTTTAACTTATGATGTTTTGGAGTTTTTCTACATTACATTTCATTCATATACATTGTATTTTGTACAATAATTCATATGCGTTGCATTTTATATATTTGATTACTATTGAACTATGCCTTTTACTGCTTTCTCTTCAAGTCCCTATTTCATCTTTAGTTTTCATTCTCCCCCCATCCACCCACTGACCTCTACTATCCTAATGATCCCTCCTCTCCTCCCCTCTCTCCTTTCTCTATGCCCTCTCCTTTTTAACATCCATACATAATCATTCTCAGTCATCTTCCTATTTTCACGACAGTGATCTTATGCAGTACTTAACCTTTTCTGACTGAGTTATTTCACTCAACATATTGCTTTCTAGGTTATCCTATGTTGTGTTATGTTTTATAGATGCTGCATTGTTTTTAGCTGCATAGTACTTTATTGTGTGGACAGTCCACAATTTCTCTATCCACTTGTTTTTCATGGGCACTTGAATTGCTTCCATTTTACAGCTATTGTGAATAATGCTAATATAAACATATCTTAGTTTGTATCTCATCTCTGATTTCCCTAGCAGTGGAATAGCTGAATCATATGGGATTTCTATGTTCAGATTTTTGAGGAAATGCCATACTGTCTTTCACAGTAATCCATTTTACTTTATTTTTTAATTTTTTTACTGTTATTATTATTAATTTCAATGAACATCTACAGAGATTTTGGAATTCCATTCATTCATTGTTGCACTTTACTCCCTACCCACCCCACCCTCATGTCCAACCCCAGTTGTCTCCTCTTCTTGAAAAGCAAAAGACAAACTCCTTCATTTGTACCATTTTAAACGAGCAGTGCATGAGAGTTCCAATATTTCTGCATCCTCATCAACATTTCCTATTCACTGCCTAATTGAACTTCACTACTGTTGCTGGGGTGAAATGATATCTTATTCATATTTTTATTTGCATCTTTCTGTTTGCCAGAGGTTTTACACATTTCCTCATGTGTTGGTTGGCTATCTGAATGTCTATCTTTGTTAAGGGTCTTTTGCCCACTTTGTAATTGGATTATCAGACTTCTTTCTTGGGGAAACTTGTAGCATTTGGTAAACTCTAGTTATGAAACTCTTGTCTGAAGTGTCATTTTTAAATGATTTTTCCCCAGTCTGTGGGATTTCTTCTCACCCTATTGGAAAAGGTTTTGATGCATACAGAAATTTGATTTTTAGAAGGTCTCATTGTGCATTTGGTTGTGCATTTTGGCTTTGTTTGCAAACCAATTTATACAATAGACTAAGGCTTCTAAATTAGTTCCTATTTTTTCTGTGATTATTTTTATAGCTTTTGGGTTTACCCATAGGTAAAATCCACTTGAAGTGGATGATTTTGTGTATGACATGAGATGTGAGTCCAGTTTCATCAGTTTTCTACAGGTAGATGTTCAGTGTTTCCAGCATTTCTTGTTAAAGAGGCTATCATTTCCCCATTTAATAGGTTTTATTTCCTTGTCAAATATCAATTGACCATAGGTAGATTGATTGCTTTTTGGGTTCTCAATTCTATTCCATTGGTAATCTTTTTTTTTTTTTTAAGATGGGTTTAGTTTATTTTATATAAATCATGCTTCATTTCAGTTAAAATAAACATCACAAAGAGAGTCTAGATGCAAACCACATCATGAAAATACTACTTTGTAGTCCATGGGCAATCTTGTTTGCTGAAACTGAGGAGGACCTGAAGCACTTGCAGCAGAAGTCAAGGACTATAGTCTTAAATATAGATTGAAGCTCAACATCAAGAAGACAATGATTCTCACCACTGAGCCAATTGGCAGCATCAAAAGGATGGAGAAGGGATCAAGGTTGTTCACAGTTACATCTTGTTTGGCTCCACAGTCAACTCTCTTGGCACCAGCAGTCAGGAAATCAAAAGACGAATTACACTGGGACCTCTCCAGAGTACTAAGAAGCAAGGATGTCAGTCTAGAGACTAAAGTACTCCTGATCCAAGCCATGGTCTTTGAAATTATTTGCTAAGCATCAGAGAGCTTCAGAGTTGTTGTACATAGAGTGGTGGACATGGGTCACATGCAACTCAAGGGCACATAACAGGAAAACATCTGCTTGTCATTGTACCCATACCATGTTGTTTTAGTTACAAGAGCTATGGAGTAGGTTGTTTTCCATTTGTTCCATATTGCTTTACATACAAAAGCTGTATATACTGTGTTTCATTTATATACATTGTGTTTCATGCATTCCTACATTCACATCATGTTCACATTATGATTCCTATGTTGTTGTTAAGTGCCGTCAAGTCGCAGGCAACTCATAGCGACCCTATGAAGGAGAGTCCTTGATGCTTGGTTGCCTTTCATCCTCTCTCCAAGTTCATAGGGTTTCCGTAGGCAAGCTATTATGGAAGTGGATGCCACTCCTCCTTCCAAGCTATGAGTCCTATACATTGTGTTTTATAAAATTAATCATAATTGATCCATGTCCATCTTTACCCCACTTTTTCAGGTCCCCAGTGGATTTTTCTTAATTCCTTCATCCCGTCTCTCTACCTAGCAAACTCTGCAACACCAAGATTTCCTTCTTTCCCTACCCTCAACCCTCCTCCTCTTCCTTCCACATCCCCCCCGGACTTTGGTACACAACTTACTAGTAATCCTTCTATTTTTACAATAATGGTCTTATGTAGTATGTTTTGAGATCAGAGAGTGTGATGCCTCCTATTTTATCTTTATTCTTTAGAAGATTTTTGGTTATTTAGAGTCTCTTTCCTTTCCAAATAAAACTAAAAATTACCTTTCCTGTTTCCTTGAAGAATAAGTTTGGTTTCTGTGTTAGGATTGCATTGACTGTGTAGATTGCTTTTGATAAGACTGTCATTTTCACAATGTTGAGTTTTCCTATCCATGAACAGGGACTATTGTTCACTTAATTAGGTCTCTTACGGTTTCTTGTAGTAGTGCTTTGTAGTTATCCCTGTAACAATCTTGTGTGTATCTAGGTAGTTTTATTCCTGAGTATTTCATCTTGTGGTTGGCCATTGTAAATGGTGTTGTCTTTCTAATTTAATAATCTTGCTTCTTTTGTTGTTGCAGAGAAATCTAGCTGATTTTTATATGTTGATATTATATCCTGCCACTCAACTAAATTGTTCTAGTAGGTCTAATGGATTTTGTTGTTGTTGTTGTATCTTTGGGATTTCTATATACATTATTCCTCTGCATATAATGCATCAGAGAGTTGGACAATGACCAAGGAGGATAGAAGGAGAATTGATGCCTTTGAGCTGTGGTGCTGGAGAAGAGTATTGAGAATACCATGGACTGCTAGGAAAACAAACAGATTTGTCCTGAAAAGGGTTAAACCGGGTGGCTCCTTGGGGGCAAGGATTCTGAGGCTCTGTCTAACATATTTTGGACATGTTGTGAGGAGAGACCGGTCCTTGGAGAGGGACATCATGCTTGGGAGAGTGGAGGGACAGCGCAAGAGGGGAAGACCCTCTATGAGGTGGATTGATTCAGTGACTGGGATAATTGGGATGGGAGTGTCAGAGACGGTGCGATTGGCACAGGACAGAGCAGGGTTTAGGGCTGTTGTACATAGGGTCGCTATGAGTCGCAAACGACTCGATGGCACATAACAACAACAACAACATTCTTTAAAAGACACCTCAATCATTTGTCTGTTTGCTGTACTGAACAACTTGGAGTTGCTGTGATGCTGAACACTATTCCATAGTCATATCAAATACCATAATGATTACCCATTATGTACAATGGTGGGATAAGCTTCCAGATTGATTCATGTTGTGAAGCAGAAGTGGCATCCACTTCCTAAACTAGGTGCCTCTGGAAACTATAAAAACTCTCTTATACATTTACAGAAAAGATGTTAATCATACGAAAAAAGTCCACGTCTTTTGTGCAAAGCTTACTCTGTGTTATATTTAACTTAACAACACTTAATTACTGCTAAATGATATATCTCAATGGCATATTATATCTCAATGGCAGTTTCATCTATTAACATAACTACTTATGTTATATCTTGGAGGAACATTCTTCCACTTTGCACATTACTCTGTCAATGTTTTATATGAGGTAACCTGAGGTTACTATGATGCTGAACCTTGTGCCATGGGTATTTCAAATACTGGAATGGTTTCCCATTGTGGATGGTGTTTGGTGGAGCTCCAAGTTGTAAAATAGGTTGGGAATCAGAATTGGCATCCACTTCCTATACCACATGCCTCTGGAAACTCTATGAACTTGGAGAAACAAAGATAGCTGTGAAAAAGGCATTAGGTATTTTGTTCATAGAATTGCTATGAGTTGACCTCAACAGCAATCAACAACAACAATCATTTGGTGCATAGATATTTATTATGGTTAGGTCCTCTTGCTCTATTGACCCTTTAAGCATTATATAGTGACCTTCCTTGTCATTTGTGATGATTTTTGCACTGATATCTATTTGATCAGAGATTAATATTGCTATTCCTGATTTTTTCTGGTTGACATTTGCTCAGTATATTATTTCCCACTCTCTTTTCATTTTAGTCTTTATCTTCATGTTTCAGGTGTGTCTCTTTTTTTTAATTGATATTTTAATGAAAGTTTATAAAGAACTTGGATTTCCATTCATTCATGGTTGCACATTTTCCTCCCTGCCACCCTCTGCCCCAGCTCACTTTTTTTTTCAAGTTCTTTCGTTGTTATACAGTAACTTCCACCTCTCAGACTATACTATGCAGCTCTTTGCCCCCCCTCTTTTCTTAGTTTCATCCAAACCCTGATGTCTATCCTGTTTTATAACAGTGGCATTATGCAGTAATTGTCTTTTTTGTTACCGAGATATTTCACTTAACATGATGTTCTCCGTGGTCACCCATTTTGTATAATATTTCATGAGTCCTTTCAGTGTTTTTCAGTGTTGCATAATATTTCATTATGTGAATATACCACAGCTTCTCAATCCATTCATTTGTTGATGGCCACTTAGGTTGTTTCCAACTCTTTGCTATTGTGAACAAAGCAGCAATACACATGGGTGTGCATATATCTGCTTGGGTGGCAGTTCTGGTTTCTTCAGGGTATATTCCCAATAGTGGAATTGCTGGGTCAAATCATATTTCTACTTGCAACTTTTTGAGAAAGCACCATACTGCCTTCTATATTGATTGTACCATTTTACACTCCCAACAACAGTGAATAAGGGTTCCAGTTTCTCCACAACATCACCAGCATTTGTTGTTTGCTGTTCTGTTGAATTATGATATTCATACTGGGGTGAGATGTTATCTCATAGTTGTTTTGATTTGCATCTCTTTTAAATACCAGTGACCCCTAAGAAAGTACTTCACTCAAGTTCCAACACTGGTCTCAGTGCATTTCAGCTCCTGGCATGGGGAGTCAGCATCAGGACCAGAGTTCCTGGTGTGGGGCATCGATGTCCGGACTGAAATTCTGGGTGCAGGCCAGAGGTGTCAGGACCAGAGTTCCCAGTGCAGGGTGTTGGGAACAGAGTTCCAGGCATGGGTGGCACCGTTGGGACTGGAACTTTGGGTGTATGGGAGTTCTAGCCATTGGGCTTCAGGATCAGAGTTCCCATATGTGTCTCTTTTAAACCGTATATGGATAGGTTTTGGTTTTTTATCCAATCTGCCACTCTTAATGTTGCATTTAAACCATGAACATTCAGTATAATTATTGAGAATCTAGGTTTTATTATTATTTTGTTAAGTTCTTTTTGGTGTTTTTGTAGGTTGCTTTGGCCCATCATGCTTTCTGTGACATCTCTGTATGAAGGAGTTCTCTCAGTATTTCCTGCAACACTAGTCTTGTTTTTACAATCTCCCTTAGGTGGTTTTTCTGAGAATATCTTGATCTTTCCTTCATATTTGATGGACAGTTTCGCTGGGTACAGTATTCTTGGTTGATAGTTCTTTCTTTGTTTGATATATGTCATTCCACTGTCTTCTTGCTCGTATGATTTCTGCTCAGAAATCAGCACTTAATCTTATTTGTTCTCCCTTATAAGTTACTCTCTGTTTCTCTCTCGTTGCTTTCAGAATTCTCTCATCTTTGGTTCTGGCAAATTTAACTATTATATGTGTAGCTGTTTTTCTCTTGGGGTCTATTTTATATGGTGCTCTCTCAACTTCTTGAATATATATTCTCACATTCTTCATTGTGCCTGTAAAGTTTTCTTCTAGTAATTCTTCTACAACTTTTTCTGTGTCTTTACTTGCTGCTTCCTGTTCTGGGATTTCGATTACATGTTATTCCTATTGATGGTTTCCCACATTATTCTTAGACTTTCTTCTTTTTCCTTCCTTTTTGATTCTGCTTTTTATTCTAGCAGATCTGTCGTGAGAATTCTATCTTTTATTTCACTGGTTCTTATTATGTCCCTCCAACATGTTGACAGCATCTGAAACACTGGTCCTCATATTTTGAATCATCTTTTCTTGTTTTTCCAGGGTCTCCGAAGCCTCATTTGTTTTATCTGCATTGTCTTGGGGTTTCTTGGTTTGTTTGTTTGTTTTTTGGTTGTTGGTGTGTTGTGTAGAGTCCAGTAATTCTTTGAGTTTGTCATTCACCCATTGAAAATATTCAATATTTGTTCTTTTGAATTCTTTGTCAGAAAGTTCCATCAGAATTTCTGGCTTCAGGAAATCCAACTGATATTGTGTCATGATCACTTTTGGGGGAAAACATCTTGTTTTCATTTTGTTTAGGGTGTGAGGTAGTCTGCTTCTACCTTGTCATTGCTGTGGTACAGTTTTCCATGCCTGAGACCTTAGTAGGCCCTTGATCTGATAGCCTTGGTTGAGGAACTTATTGCTCCAGACAAGGGAGGGGCATCTACCCTTCCTGAATTTCTCTCTGATCCTTTGACTCAGGGGAATACTTGCCTCAGTTGAGAAGAAACACGACCTGTGAACTAGCAGCCTTTACTCCAGAAATAGATGGTATACCAATTGACATATTTCAGCTAACAGATGCTGCCCTGGACATGCTCACCAAGTTGTGCCAAGAAATCTGGAGGACAAACACTTGGCCAACTGACTGGAACACATCTTTATTTGTTCCCATCCCAAAGAAAGGTGAC
>NW_006399810.1:14428106-14442811 GCF_000299155.1 Elephantulus edwardii | reverse complement strand
TGCTCCTGGTGAAGTTTAGAGGGGCAGCAGTGGGTCATCCTCCGGGTGGTAGGTAGGAAAGTCCAGGCAACAGGTCCAGGGCATCCAGGCTGTGGGGGCTGGGGCCTAGTGCTCCAGGCAAGAGTGTGGTCCTGGCCACACTAAGAAATTTTTAATAAAGCTACCTAGCTGATCAATAGGAAGAGATCCACATTGGTGATATTGGTGCTTCTGGCAGAAGTCAACCCAATAGCATCTAGTACATAGATTATTGAATAATATCATTAATATCACATTCAAGTAAAGTTTTTCTGAGAATTGTAAAGAAATGGCTGAACTGGTACATTGACAGAGAACTTCTAGTAATTCATGCTGGATACAGAGGAGTGTGTGGAATAAGGGATATCATTGTGGATGTCAGAGGAAGCTTGGCTCAAAGCAGAGAATACCATAAAGATGTTTAGTTATGTTGTGTTGATTATGCAAAGGTATTTATGTGGATAACCACAAATTATGGACAACATTGAGAATAGTTAGAATCATAGAACCCCTTTATTATGCTTATATGAAACCTATATATGGTCACTGTGAGTTGTAAGTGGTTCAATGGCAAGTAACAACAACATATATAGACCAAGAAAGAGAATACTACATAGTTTAAAATAAGTAACTGTGTACATAAGGGTTGTATTATTTCTCCATATCTATCCAATCTGTGTTTTGAGCAAATCATTCAGTAAGTCAGACTAGAAGAACAAGAATGTGTTATCAAGATTGGTAGAAGACTCATCAACAACCTGCATTATGTTAATGGCACAATCTTGCTTGCAAAAAGTGAAGAAACTTGGCTGAATCACTTAGTGCAGAAGATCAAAGACTAAGCTTTCAATATATATTATATTGCAATAACAAAAAACCTAAAATACTACTAGACCAATAGATAACATCTTGATAGATGTAAAAAATGTTGACATTGTCAATGATTTCATCTCTCTTGGATCCAAAATCAGTACTCTTGATGACAGCAATCAAGAAATCAAAAAATGTGTTGCACTGTACAAATTTTAAAGTACTGAAGTACTAAAGCGCAGAAATGTCAGTTTAAAGACTAAAATATATCTGACCTAGATAATAATATTTTCAATTCTTTCACATGCATCTATCTGAAAATTGGATAATGAACAAGGAAGACTGAAGGAGAATGAGTGTCTTTGAATTGTAATGTTAGAAAAGAACATTGATGACATGCCATATATTGCCAAGTGAAAAAAAACCTGTCTTGGAGGGAGTATAACCAGGGTGTATGGGATGATTGGTCAGTTTTTGCCATTTTTCTAGGCTTAAAATGAGCTATTCTAGAGGAGGACAAGGAGAATGTTGTACTACCAAAGAAGAGCTAGGAAGGAGTCCAAAGAAGAACTAGGAATGTATCATTTAAACGTGAGATCCTTGTATTACAAATCTCTCAGACCCAGGAGACAGAGAAGTAGTGGAAGAGAGCCATGACAGCAGACATAACAGAAGGAGAAGACTGATACGAGATGGTACAGTAAGGTTCCTAGTATATAGAGCAAGAAGACTTAGCACTGATGAACAGGATAAGCAGGAGTTTAGCTGGCAGAGTGGATAGTTCTAGGTCTTTATCAGTGAAGCAAAGAAGAGGGATGCCTAACTAAAGAGGCCCAAGGGGCTGAAGACTGAGAGGTTGAGGACCAAGGAAAGATCTGCTTGTGGGTACAGTCAAGAAACAATCTTGTCTAACAACTGTATACTCATTACTGATCATAAATAGTAGCATGTTATTTCTCTAATTAAAATCTATAATTGTATTTTCTGTGAGTTCTGTGTGGCTTTTATAGTAAATTACCAAACCTATCAGAGAAGTAGATAGTACTGTGGGAGGGACAGCCAGTATCAGAAATGTAAAAAAATTAGGTGAGTGAGGTGGGCCTGGCCTCATCAGAATCAACCTAGCACTGATGCTGACGCTGATGCTGATGGTGATTCTCACTCCTTCATTAAATTAGCGGCCAGATACTTGTGCAGTATCATTAATATTCACAACAGCTGCCTAGTTACAGGTTTATTTACAAAACAAAGAATTGCTTTTGGAAACATAAAAATAGTTGGTCAGGGCACAGCAAAGAACTATTATTTGAGTGAATTTTTACCTAGTAGAAGTTGGACTGTTTCATACAACATAATGTTGCAATAAAATTAATATGTAGGATTCTTTTTGTAATCTTGATTATTTAATTATAGTTTCCCTTTGTGGGCAACATTATAAAAGCAGAGTATGCACAAACTCTTCCTTTTACAAAGTCATTTTAGTATAAAAGTGTCCTTAAATTAACCCAAATTAACAAAAACCTCATTGCTTCACATCTGCTGGAACCAGTTGGGGACTTTTACTTTGGAAGAGAGAATGTCCTGTTTTGTTTGGTCTGAGGAAGTAGAATAAGAAGGGAAAGAAGGTTCTTGGGTGATATGAAGAGCTAAATGTTAGGCAACTAATAGAAAGAAGTTCAAGTCCACCCAGGGGTACTTTGAAAAAAAGGCCTGATGAGTGACTTCCCACAAACTAACCCTGAGAATCCTCTGGAGCACAGTGCTGCTCTGACACATGCAATATAGCCATAAACGGGAATCAATTCACAGCAGCTAGAAGTTTTAGGTTTTGAGTTTTGTTTTTAAATGAAGGCAGAATAAGGAAAAGGAGAGATTTGAAATAACAGAATATCATTTTTTTCCAATTGCCAAATAATTTTAAGGTCTTCCAATTTTAAGTTCTCAGAAAAATTGGCCTCTTGGAGTTTGGCTGAGAGATCATTTTCACCCCTGAAGTGGAACCAGACAGCAAGGCTTTATTTTCCACAGTGTCCATCACAGAGCAGTTGTTCTGACCCCAAACCACCCCTGAAACATTCACTTACCTTCCACGGGTTCTGGATTTCCTGTGCCTTTCCAATTTCTAAGCAGTGAGACCTGTCTCAACTAGAATGCTCTGTGCAACTCCCCTGCTTATGGGTAACTATCACCTTATCACACAGTGGACCATGTGTGCAGGAAGTCACTACAGAACAATTGACAGGTTTCCAGACGTTGTTAACCACTAGGAATATTGGATAGCTAGAATGGAATTTTGAAAATAAGAAGCACAGGCCTTGAATTTCATGCTAGTTTGAAAACTATTCTTACTTGTTGCCATTGAGTTGAAACGGACTTATAGCTGATTGTTTAGTGGGCTTTCAAACACTTTAAATCACATGGGAGATTTTCCATATTTCTCCCAATTATCAGAGGGGTACTTACTTTCAGACAGCAGCTGTACTCTCAGCAGATTATGCCACTAGAGCTTCCTAGCCTCCATTATATCACACTTAACATTAAATAGCAAATAGGATATTTGCCATCTCTGGGCTTTAGTTTTTAGTTTTTTAAGAATATTAAATGATCCACGAAGTATTAAAAGAATGGAAAGAATACAGTGAGTCACTGTATGGAAAGGAATTGTCAGACACAGAAGAATTTCATGAAACAACATATGAGCAAGAGCCTATGGTGATTAAGGAAGAAGTTCAAGCTGCCTTGAAGGAAATAGCAAAACATAAGGCCCCAGGAATAGATGGTATACCAATTGACATATTTCAGCTAACAGATGCTGCCCTGGACATGGCTCACCAAGTTGTGCCAAGAAATCTGCAGAACAACCACTTGGCCAACTGACTGGAAGAGATCTTTATTTGTTCCCATCCCAAAGAAAGGTGACCCAACAGAGTGTGGAAACTATAGAACAATCTCATTGGTTTCACATGCAAGCAAGATTCTACTGAAGATTATCCAAAAACGACTGGAACAGTACATCAGCAGGGAACTGCCAGAAGTCCAGGTTGGGTTTAGAAGGGGTCATAGTACTAGGGATATTGTAGCTGATGTTAAATGGATCTTAGCTGAAAGCAGAGAATACCAGAGGAATGTCTATCTGTGTTTCGTTGACTAGGCAAAGGCGTTTGGCTGTGTGGATCATAATAAACTTTGGCTGACTCTGAGAAGAATGGGAATGCCAGAACACTTGATTGTGCTAATGCAAAACCTAGGACCAGGAGGCAGTCAGTAAAACAGAGCAAGGAAACACTTCATGGCTCAAAATTGGGAAGGGCGTACGCCAGGGATGTGTCCTATCTCCATACCTTTTCAACCTGTATGCAGAACAGATTATCCGGGAGGCTGGGCTCTATGAGGAGAAGTGTGGTGTCAGGATTGGTGGAAGATTCATCAACAATCTGCATTATGCAAATGACACAACCCTGCTTGCTGAAACTGAGGAGGACCTGAAGTGTTTGCTGCAGAGGGTTAAGGACTGCAGCCTCTAATATGGATTGAGGCTCAATGTCAAGGAGACAAAGATACTCACCACTGGACCAATTGGCAATATCAGGATGGATGGTGAAGAGATTGAGATTGTTCACAGCTTACGTTTGCTTAGCTCCACAGTCAACACTCTTGGTACCAGTAGCCAGGAAATTAAAAGACGTATTGCGATGAGAAAGTCTACTGTTAGGGACCTCTCGAAAGTACTGAAGAACAATGGTGTCTCTCTGGAGACTAAGGTGCATGTGATACAGGTCATGGTCTTCGCAATCACTTGTTATGCATCAGAGAGTTGGACATTGACTAAGGAGGATAGAAGGAGAATTGATGCCTTTGAGCTGTGGTGCTGGAGAATAGTATTAAGGGTACCATGGACTGCTAAGAAAACAAACAGATTTATCCTGGAAAGGGTTAAAGTGGGTGGCTCCTTGGAGGCAAGGATTCTGAAGCTCCATCTAACATACTTTGGACATGTTGTAAGGAGGGACAGGTCCTTGGAGAGGGACATCATGCTTGGTAGGGTGGATGGACAGTGCAGGAGGGAAGGCCTTCTATGAGGTGAACTGATTTAGTGACTGGGGTAGTTGGGTTGGGTGTGTAAGAGACAGTGCTATTGGCACAAGACAGAGCAGCGTTTAGCGCTGTTATACATAGGGTCACTATCAGTTGCAAGTGACTCGATGGCACATAACAACAACAACAGTATAAATGGACTAAATTTAATTGATTGTCTGTGTTTAAAGTTAACTTGTTCTGTCCCCTGTAAACTGGTGCCACAAGACAGTTCAGTTTCAGTGGCAGTGGCCCTACAGAGTTTGGGGCTTATGAGACAACACAGTCCTGATATGGTGATCTAGTGGCAAAATTCACACTGCAATCTCTGAGGCCACCAGCTGCTCTGTGGGAGAAGAATGGGCAATCTCCTCTCACAAAATTGACTGCCTCTGAAAACCCACAGAAGGATCAGCTATGGGTAGATTCTGACTTGAAGGTACACAACAACAACATATTCCTTTAGTCTATTAACATTTGGATTCTAAATTATCCTCTCCTCATTGTCTGGTCAACAAATTGGAAGAAGTCCATGTTTGTTTCCATTCCCAAGAAAGGTGATCCAATAGAATGAGGAAACTATTGAACAATATCATTAATATCACATGCAAGCAAAATACTGCTGGAGATGATGGTTAGAATTTCCAGATAAGTAATTTCCAGAAGTTTAAGCAGGATTTAGAAGATATAATGACACTAGGGATATCATTGCTGATCTCAGATGGATCCTGGCTAAAAAGTAAGGAATACCAGAAGAATGTTTATCTGTGTTTTATTGAGTATGTATAGGCATTTGACTATGTGGGTCATAACAAGCTGTGACTGACATTGAGAAGAGTGCGAGTCCCAGAGCACTTGATTGTACTCATGCAAAATCAATACCTGGACCAGGAGGCTGTTGTGTGAACAGAACAAGGGAACACTGCAGGATTTAAAATTAAGGAGTGTGACAGGAATATATTCTCTCTCAATACCTATTCAACTGGGATGCTGAGCAAATTATTCAAGAAGTTGGACTCTGTGAAGAGGAATGTGGCAACATATTGGAGGGAGACTCATCAATAACTTGCATTATGCAGATGACATAACCTTACTTACTGAAAGTGAGGAGGACTTGAAGCACTTGTAGAAGATCAAGGAATATAGCCTTCAATATGGATTGCATCTCAATGTCAAGAAAACTATTCTTACCACTGGACTGATAGGCAACATCAGAATGGATGGAGAAGAGATTGAAACTTTCAACAACTTCGTCTTAATTGGTTCCATAGTTAACAACCTTGGTACCAGCAGTCAGGAAATAAGGGGACATATTACGCTGGAAATTCTGCAGTTAGGACCTCTCCAAATTATTAAGGAGTAATGATGTCAGTTTGAGGATTAAGTGTGTTTGATTCAATCCATAGTGTTCTTGATCACTTGTAATGCATTTGAGAACTGGACAATGAATAAGAATGACAGAAAAAGAACTGATGCCTTTGAGCTGTGGTGTTGGAGAAGAGCACTGAACATTCCATGGATGGCTAAGAGAACAAACAGATGTCTTCGGAGAGGGTTCAGCTGGAATGTTCTTCGGAGGCAAGGAGTATGAGGCTTCACCTCATATATTTCGGGCATGTTGCTAGGAGGGGCTATTCTTTGAAGAGGGCCATGATGCTTAGAAGGGCGAAGGGTCAGCAAAGGAAAGGGAGGCCCTGAACCAAATGGATTGATATGGTGACTGCTGCAATGGCTCTTGTCAGGAAGTCTGAAGTTGTTCACACGGTTGTTATGCATCATCCTTGTGGGCACCTAAGAACAACAATAATGTCATTGCCTTGATAGCAGGGAGGGTCCAGATGCACCTTTTGCAGCCCTTATAAAGGAATATCCCCTGGTTATTGCTCCATAAAAATTGTGGGACTTGTGAACAAAAAAGGACTTAACAGAAACCACACAGAGTTTGATGTTTTCTAAGAACATATCACCTCATTCTTCCCACTTTCAGAGTTCAAATGAATAGTCTGAAACCTGGAGACCTTATCAAATAATCTTGGATAATTTTGTCTGAGTGGAATATTTAAGATGTGGAAAGCACATTCTGTAGAAACATGCCTCCTCACATTTAAAATTAACTTGGAAGTAAGAATAACAAAGTCTTTCATGTTTGGTCTTTTAAAGAGAGTCAAAGGAATGGAAGAAACCCAAGTGCCCATGAGTGAATGAATGGATACAGAAACTAGAGTACATTCACACAACCGAGTACTATGTAGCATTGAAAAACAGCGAAGAATTCATGAAATCTTACATGACATGGATGAATCTAGAGGACATTTTTTTGTGTGTAGAGGACATGGTTTGGTGTTGCTATGTACCATCAAGTCGGAACCAGCTCATAGCTGATCCTCCAGGAAGTTTTCAGATTCTACAAATTGCATGGCAGGAGATAACCTACTTTTCTTCCTTGGAGCTGCTTGTGGATTTGAACCTTATGCCTTTGGGTTGATGACACAACTCCTTACCATTTAGCCAGGAGAGCTACATAAAGGACTTTTAGCTGTCAGTCACTAAAGGCAAAACTGGAGAACACCACTGTTCTAAAACATTTAATACAGGATGCTCACCAGGGAGGGTAAAAGTGGAGTAGAAAATTAATTGATTGACAATTATGTTTATTGGGATGAGTAATGGGAAGGACAATGTGATCTGAACAGTCAATCAGTCATTGTGTGTATTGTAATTGGCATTGTGGACAGAAAGTGCATGACTGATTGATTGGAAAATGTAAACAATATGCTTGTAATCTTTCACTCAAACCACAATTAAAAAGAATAGATATTTTAAGAACAAAACCTCAAATATATTGCCATTGATTCCATTCATAACCTTCCACCAAATTACTGAGACTAAATCTTTATGGAAGGAGACTGCCTATCTTTCTCTCGTGGAATAGCTAGTGGATTTGAATCATCGACCTTGGGCCTGTTTTTTCAGTTAACATCACTAGGTCCCTGAAATGCCCCACAGTCAATCTCTAGGTACAAAAATCTCTAGCTTTGCCTCACCTAGTAGTCAGCTCCCAAGATCTGTACCTGTTGTTTTTCCTTTTTAGGTTCACTTTTCTAATCATTAAAATTTTGAACAATGAATTAAAATACCTCTAGGTTCTTTCTTTAAAGTACCTGTAAGTTCAAGCTTTGTTATGAGAGAGATTAAATAATAGATTTGTTATTATTAATAGATATATTATTATTTACTGTAGTTGTGTACCATTGAGTCAGAACTGACCCATAGCTGACACTCAAATGGGTTTTTAGATACCATAAATTACACGGGAGGAGATTGCCCATCTTTCTCTGGTAGACCAGCTGGTAGATTCAAACCACATGCCTTTGCATTGACAGCACAATTCCTTACAACTAAGCCACCAAAGTTTGATAATTAATTAGTTATTTTTCTAAAATATATAGTTCTAAAACCATATAGTTACTCAGTTTTCAAATGGTGTGGGTAGGAAATTAGAGATAGAAATTGTAGGAATATCACATTTACTCATCTGTCCAGCTACTGTGGGGTAGTCCTTCCAGGTAAAAGTCATTGTGAGGTGCTATCAAATCGAATATGACTCATAATAACAATACTAACAACACATCTGAACCCTGTTCTATCTTCAGTCTCTGACACACTTGAGCTCATAGCTGCAGTCACTATGTTAACCCACTTTGTTGAGAGTCTTCCTCTCCTTCATCATCCCTCCACCTTCTGAAGCATGATGTCCCTCTCCAAGGAATAAGTTCTCCTAACAACATGCCAAAAGCAGATATGACTTTTAATATTTCTTCCATAATATCCCTGAATGAGCTACTGTGAATTTTATAAAAGTAGGGACCACATTCATTATATATCTCAAAGGATTTCTGCTATTTTCACACAGGTCTTTTCTCTGGTATTGTTTCAAGAGAGTTCATTGTTTTCTGAGTAAGCACTTGTAGTTGCTGTTAGGGGTCATCCAGTCACAACTGATAGTGGCCCTTTGAACAACAGATCTGAACCTTGCTCTGTCCTGTGCCATCCTCACCATCTCTGCTTTACTCCAGCCCATTGTTATGTCATGCTGAGCATCTTCATCTCTTTATGTGACTCTCTATCTTTCGCAGATGATGTTTACTTCCTCAGGGACTGTTCTCCCTCCCTCTGACATTATGCCCAGAAAGAGAGAGACAAAGTTTCACCATTGTTTTTGCCTCTAAGGAACATCCTGGTTACACTTTCTCCATGTTTGTTCTTTTTGCAGTCCATGGGTTAGTTAATTCTCTTCTCCAACACCATTATTCGAAAGCATCAATTCTTCTTCTGTCATTTATATTACCTATAATATAGGTTGCAATTTTAATAGTGATTCTCCCCCAAAATATGTTAATGTTATAACTCCTGGTATTTGTCAATACAACTTTATTGGGAAATAAGGTCTTTGCAGATTTAGTCAACACAATATGTAATCATTCCAGAACAGTTACTGCTGTTTTTAGGTACCAGTGATTAAGTTTCAGCTCACAGTGACCCTAAAAAAAAGGTAGATATGACCTTTAAAGGGAGTATTTCACTTTGCTTATTTCTATCTCTCCAAATATATTCTTTCTTTCAAATCTACATCATAAATTTGATCTTTCCCCTAAACTTAAAAAAAAAACCAAACGAAAAACAGCAAGGAGCTGCAACTACAATCCCAGAGGCACAGGGATCCACCAGATGCTCTGCCGGGATAAGGAGGGACAGTCTCCTCCTGTACCAGTCAGATGTGATTTGACGGTACACTCACACAAAAATAATAAAAAAAAAAACCCAAAAAACAAAAACCCAACCCTCAACCATTAGGTCTTTATTGATGACAATGATACTTTTCCTTTGGCTTAACTACATCAGACAGCAAGGGACTAGGATGGGAGATGATGAGACCAATATTAGAATAGAGCTGCCAAATATGAGAAAGCAATCAGCCTAGTAGGTAAGGAAAAACGTATTTAATATCGCTGCCTTTAATGGACATTTAAATTTATCTCCCCATGACTAATTTAGTTAAAAGATTAGAAAGAATGCTTGTTGGTTCTGAGACACAAAAGAATCCTTTGCTAAAGGAGGTTATGAATGTTCCTTTCAGCTGGTGTTTCCCTAGGCAACACCAGTTAAAACTGGATTGAGTTTGTTGCTACCCAGAACAGCTAGAATTAGATATAATCCAAGGGTGAGAACAAGTTGTAGCATTGGAGAATAGCCAAGGCTAACATCAGAAGAGCAGCATTAGCCATCAAGTTAGAGGCCAGAGGGAAACTAAATGCATGCGGCAAAAAGCCAAACACAAAGAAAAAAATACAAAGCAAAACGCACTCTCTGTGTTAGACAATATTCACAAAGCTCAAACCAATTGGCAAAAATGAAGTCAATCAACTCCTATGAATGAAAAACCCAGGAGATTTTAGTAGTTTCATGGATAATGATACAATTAGGTATTTGAATTTTTATGCTCAGCATTGTTTACACATTAGTCCAATTCTCAGTCAGGTTTATCTTTATGGATGGCAGATGGATGTCATCAGCACCAGGTTCACATACTATTTTCTCAGCCCCTCAGAAGGGAAGAATTTTCACTTCCCTAAAATTTCATCCAAATCCGTGAATTGTGTCTCCTCAAGTCTCTAGGATCACAGGTCAATTCTGAGATGATCCCAGTGGTCACAGTGATCCAAACCTCAACTGGCCTGGGTTGGGTCATGGCAGTCTCTAGAAACAGCATCATCCAGACCCTTGGACAGATAATTGATGGTTCCCCAAGAAAATCAGAACGTTATTATTTGAGTGATGAATTGCTTGACAGACAAAAATTAGAGACAGAAGAAGGGCTTTATGAGGAGGAGTGTGGCATCAAGACTGGAGGAAGATTCATTAACAACCTTTGATACGCAGATGACACACCTTGTTTCTGAAACAAGAAGACCTGAAACACTTGCTGCAAAAGGTGATGTATACTGAATTCAAGCAGATGAGGGAGAGAACTGTTTAAAAGGGATATAAGATTGGGTATTATTGTCATGACAGGAGTCCAGAACGAAGGTTGCACAGTGGAGTAGACTTGTGGGAGGGATTGTATAACAATGAGAGCTTTTCTCTTACTTTTCAAGGAGAAGAGTTAATTGGGGGGAGGAGTTGGGCAGGGAGAAAAGTGCAACAATGAATGAATGGAAACCCTAAGTCTCTGTAAACTTTCATTAAAATTAATAAAACAAGAAAAGGGAAGAAAAGGTTAAAGACTGAAGTCTCCAATATGGACTGAAGCTCAACATCAAGAAGACAAAGATTCTCACCACTGGGCCAATTGGCAGCACCATATTAGATGGAGAAGAAATTGAGATTGTTAGCAATTACATCTTGCTCAGATCCACAAGCAACACTCTTAATACCAGCAGTCAGGAAATCAAAAGATGAATTGCCCTGGGAAAATCTGCTGTCATGGACCTCCCCAGAGTGCTGAACAGCAAGGATTTCAGTCTAGATACAAGTGTGCACCTAAATGTGGTCTTCTCAAATGCTTGTAATGCTTCAGAGATTTGGACAATGACTAAGAATGACAGAAAAAGAATAGATGCCTTTGACTTGCAGAAGAAGTTTGAACATATGGACTGTCAAGAAAACAAAAAGAGAGGGTCTTGGAGAGGGTGAAACCAAGTCTGTCCTAGGAGGCTAGGATTTTGAAGCTCTGCCTCACATACTTTGGGCACATGGCAAGGAGATGTCCTTGGAGAAGGACATCATGCTCGAAAGGGTGGATAAACAGCACAGGAGAGGTAGACCCTAGATGAGATGGATTGATAGAGTAACTGGGGTGATGGGGGTTGTTGTGTCAGAATTAGTGAGACTGGCTCAGTACAGGGAAGGGATTAGAACTGCTGTACATAGGGTTGCTATGCATCGCAGGTGACTCAACCAATAATATTCTATGACTGATTTGGAAGCAGGAGTGGCATCCACTTCCTAAACAACATGCCTCTGGAAACTCTATGAACTTTGGTAAATGTCGATAGTAGTGGGGCTTTAGGCCTTTTCTTCATAGGGTCACTATGAGTCATTCTTGACTTGAAGGTAATCAACAACAACAACAACACCCATTGACCTGATGTTACTGAATCAATTTAAATTCATACTACAAAAAAAAATATTCCTGCAGGAAATGGGGAGTCCCACTAGATGTTAATATCATGATCCAGAAGAGGAACCACCAACTCAGAGTTTGGAAAAAATGCTGGAGATTTTGAAAAGTAGGAAAATGAGAAAGTGATCCTACTATAGATTAGGAAATAGAAAAATAAAATAACCCATCTCCCTAAGACTCCCGTTTTCAATCCTATGATTTTAAAAATCTGTTAAATGGTGAGATTTAAATCAACCTAATCATTCTTCCTCTGACCCAAATTAGTTTTTCATTTTCTTCTGGGATTAAAAAAAAAATCAGAATTTGTGCCAAGAATTTGAGAGATGGGCTATTATGTTTACTCTGAATCATTTACTCTATGGTGAATTTCAAAATACAATGTTTGAATTTATCTATTTCATCAGAAGTTTCTTGTCAAATTATAATGCAGTCGATGTGTGTCTCTGTCTGGGAACACATGTACTAGTATCAGTTACACTGAGCATTATAAACATTTCTTTTTTAATTAATTTTAATGAAAGTTTACAGACTTTGATTTCCATTGTTGCACACTTTCCTCCCTAGCCATCCCCATTCCCAGTTTCTTCTTCTCTTTGAAAAGTAAAAGAAAAAATTATTTCATTTTTATAAAATCCCTCCCTCCCCCAATCTATTCCACTATGCAGCCTTCATACTGGACTCCTGTCATGACAATAATACCTAATCATATATCACTTTTAAACAGTTCTCTCCCTCAATTGTTTCAATGCAGTATACATTATTTACTCTCTCTTTTCTTAGTTTCCCCCTAAACCTGACTTTTAATAATGATTTCTAGAATATTTTAATATTTTCATAAAATTTGCATATAGTAATAGAGATATTAGATGTTTATTATTTTGATAAATTTAAAAAAATTAAACCAGCTTGAAATTGAGAGTCACTAAGTTCCATGAGACCATTTAGCTATTCAAACAGGACCATATTTTACCTCATTTTTTTTCATTGTTCCATCTCATTGCCTCACTCAACTCCTGGCTGATGACTTGGATCTGACTCATAGCCAGCCCTCCAGCAGATTTTCAGAGGCTGTAAATCACGTAGGAGATTGCTCATCTTTTCCCTGTGGAGCAGCTGGTGGATTTTAATTTCCTGCCTTTGAGTTGGAAGCACAATTCTTTGTTGACTAGGTCACCAGCGCTCCCTCATTCTTTCACAGTGGTCAGGATAAAACCAACACGAGCCTGTCAGCTTGCTGTTCTATGCTGACTTGAGTGCTGCTATGATGCTAGAAGCTAAGCCACCAGTGTTAAAAATATTAGCAGGGCCACCAGTGGACAAAGAAGTATCAGTAGAGCTTCCTCTTAAACCAAAAAGAAGGGGCTGGCAATATACTTCCAGAGAAAACCTTATTAATAGTAACAGAACTTTGTCACATATAGTAGGTGAACGTGAGCCCCTTAAGTCAGAATAGTAATAACAAGAACTGCTTGTGCAGAAGAAAAAGCAATTACATCTCTCAAATTAGTGTTGTGGGAATGTTGACTTTCCTAGTTGGTCACCTTTATGTTTATGAAACCTAATGTCTCACTTGCTTCTGATTGCTCATTAGAGTATACAGAATGGTCCACAATGTTAAAAAGACTTGAAATCAGGGCCCTATTTATAGGAATGAGGTGAGTTTAACTCATTAAAGAGAAGACTCAAGGGAAATACAGTAGTTGAAGTTGATTCAAACTCATGACAACTCTTCTTCAGGTTTCTGAGGAGGAAATCTTTAGGTGAAAATCTGTCCATCTTTCTCCTATCTTTCTCAATTCAAACATCTAACCTTTTGCTCTATAGCCCAACACATAAAACAAAACATCACCAGGGTTTCTTTCATAATACGGAGGAGGAACTCTATAAGAAACTCTTCAATAAGATATGTAAAAGGTCAAATTAGGATCAAGGAAGAGTAAATTTAGAGTCTTTAGCTCATTTAGAACTGTCTGTTGTTATTGTTGATTGTTGTTGAGTACAACTCATAGCGATTCATTGAACAAAAGATATGATGCCTTTTTATAACTATCTTTAGGAAGTGGATGCCACACCTGCTTTCAGACCTGTTTTAAATTGGGAGTTCCACCAAGCAAAGTCCACCCTGGGAAACCATTACAGCACAAGGTTCAGCATCACAGCAAACTCAGATTACCTCAGTACAGCAAATTTACAGAAGAGTGATGTACAACTTAGAAGAATGTTCCTCTAAAATATGACAACACTTGTCTCACTTAGCAATGGTTAAGTGCCATCAAGTCGAATATGACTCATAGCGACCCTGTGAACAAAAGGCCTGAATCCTATTCTATAACTAACATAATTTCTCTATGATCATAGTTTCCAGACGCATCTGGCATAGGAAGTCAATGCCATTCCTGCTTCTAAACCGGAATCAATATGTTGTTGTTTGTTGTTATGTGCCGTCGAGTCGCCTGCGACTCATAGCGACCCTATGCACAACAGCCCTAAACTCTGCTCTGTCCTGCGCCAATCGCACTGTCTCTGATACTCCCATCCCAATTATCCCAGTCACTGAATCAATCCACCTCATAGAGGGCCTTCCTCTCCTGCGCCGTCCCTCTACCCTCCCAAGCATGAT
>NW_006399810.1:14422449-14424146 GCF_000299155.1 Elephantulus edwardii | reverse complement strand
TCCTTAACAATATCCAATTTTCCTACATTCATGGTTCTCACATTCCATGAATCAATATACTTCCTTTAAATAGTATTCTTATGTTGGCCTTTATCACACCATAAGTTCCCAAGACCATTTCTACATCACTGGCCATAACTCTCAGTCTTCATTGTCATCTCCAGCTTTTTCTCCAAGGCCTTAAAGCAGAGGCCTAATAATACACATTCTTAAAAAAAGTTCTGCATTCTTCCAGGTATTGTGATATCATTGTTTCAGGGGTCAGACTCAGAGAAATATGGTGTTGTGTCCTATTCTCCTTTCCTAGGCCTAAATGCCATAGTCCATAAGATATTGTACTGCTAGGGAGTTCTGGTGGCCAATTGGCAAAAAGCTGCATTGCAACCCTGAAGGTACCTGGTTCGAATCCACCAGATACTGTGCTGGAGAGAGACAATCTCCTCCTGTGACAGTCAGATCTGATTCGACGGTACACAACAAGAAGGGGGGGAGGAAGATATTGCACTGCTAACCTAAATGTGGAACCTTTCTAATGGTTTAATCCACCAGTAGCTCTGGAGGACAGAAAAAGATGGGGAGGAGAGAAAGACAGGTATAATTCAGTTCTAACACTCCAGTAATGAATTGGCTTTGTCTCCCATACATGGCCATGGTGTCTATTGCCATATAAAGCTGGAGATTCACAAAGAACTAGCCCTTGGTCTCCTAAACTGTAAATAGAAATGTGTTTCAACATTTTCACTCAGATTCAGGTTGACTAAAACTTACTAATGATCCAAGACTCCAAGACACTTTTCCACATTCTTTCAGTACAACATCTGAGATACAGAGTACAGAAGACAAGGTTGGGAAATGGATATTTAGGGGAAAAAACAGAGAATAATTGGTGTGACCTACCACCCATCTGGTACGTCATGCCAGAAAACTGGAAAGCTTCCTTTATAAATTCTTCTCCTTGAGCCCCGGACATCCAATTAATCACCAAGAATGTTTTAATCTATCTCCTAGTTTTTATGTTCATGTAGGAGTTTCTTTTCACCCTCAATGTCATAACTCTAATAAAAATAGCCATCATTTCTAGCTAGGACTATGACATATCCTTATGTGGTATTCTTGTCTTCAGGGACTGCCCTTGCCCTTTGGGCAGAGTCCAAGTTATTCATTATTGCATCCTAAACCTTCTACTGTCTGGCTATTGCTTTCCTTTCCAATCTCTTCTGTCACTCCTGTTGTTCCTTTCTACACTCTATTTATCAACTGAAAGAACCACCTTTCAATTCTTCAAGGGCACCATATTCTCTTTCTGCTACAAGTCTCAGCACATCCTGTGCTAATTTTTCCTGGCCAGAACATTCTTTCCAACAACTTTTGACTAAGGTCTTCTAATTATTTGAGTCTCATCTTAAATGTTAGCTCCTCTGCAAGGTCATTCTCAAATTTTTGATTCCCCTGCTGAGTATATCCTCTATAGTGGTACTTCTTGTTGTGGTTAGATGTCATCAAGTCAAGTAAGACTCACAGGGGAAGATACAATTTCAACTTCTAGCCTCGGTTTAGAAGGGTCGTGGTACTAGGGATATTGTAGCTAATGTTAGAAGGATCTTAGCTGAAAGCAGGGAATACCAGAGGAATGTATATCTGTGATTCATTGACTATGCAAAGGTGTTTGACTGTGTGGATCATAACAAACTGTGGCT
>NW_006399810.1:14400285-14416849 GCF_000299155.1 Elephantulus edwardii | reverse complement strand
ATTACTTTTTTTACTATGAAGGCAACCCAATTTTTCCTTGTCTTTTCATCTCCAGAGTAATATATCATATGGTCATCTGACTCAAAATGCCCCATACCAGTCCATCTTATCTCCCCAGTGCCTAATATGTCAATGTTTATGCGTTCCATTTCTTTCTTAATAATTTCTAATTTTCCTACTTTCATGGCTCTCACAACTGTTCCTCCTCCTTTGTATTTCCATACTTGATAGTTCTACCTAGGTTGCCCTTTCTGTTAGTAGAGAGGGTTAAACCAAGCTGCTCCTTGGAGGCAAGGATTCTGAAGCTTCATCTAACATACTTTGGACATGTTGCAAGGAGGGACCAACCCAAGGAGGGTGGAGGGACAGCACAGGAGAGGAAGACCCTCGATGGGATGGATTGATTCAGTGACTGGGATAATCGGGGTGGGTGTGTTGTAGACAGTGAGATTGGTACAGAATAGAGCAGAGTTTAAGGCTGTTGGTCACTATGAGTCACAGGACACTTGACAGCACATAATGACAGCAAACATTCTGAAACACAATGTTGTGAGTGATAGAATATTACCCACATACATACAAGGAAGACTGGCTAATACAACTATTATTCAAATACCCATACCAACAAGTAAAGCCAAAAAAGGAGGAAATTGAAGATTTTTACCAAATTTTACAGTTCAATCTTGACCAAACATGCAGTCAAGATGCATTAATGATAACTAGTGACTGGAATGCAAAAATCAGAAATAAAGAAGAAGGAAGGGTAATCAGAAAATACAGACTTGGTGACAGAAATGAGGCGTAAAAAAGAATGATTGAAGTTCGTACATTCACTGATTTATTCACGGCAAATACTTAAAAAAACACAAAACACAAGCATCAAATTTGTACATGGACCTCACCTGATGGACTGCATAGGAGTCAGATTGACAACATCTGTGGAAGGATCATTGGAGAAGCTGGTCATCAGCAGTCAAAATCAGAGCAGGTGCTGACGGTAGAACAGATGATCAATTACTCATAGTTAAGTTCAAATTGTGACTGAAGATAATGAAAACAAGTATACAGGAACCAAAACATGATCTTGAGTCCCTCCCACTTGAACTTAACAATGATCATAAGCATAGATTTGAAGCATTGAACACCCATGCTGAGCTGTGGGAGGACATTAAGGATATCATCCATGAAGAGAAAAGAAGTTTACTACAAAGACAGAGGAGAGAGAAAAAATCCAAAACAAGTGTCAGAAGAGATACTGAAAACATTAAAGCATCAAGAAGCCAAAACAAAGTGAAGAGATGTTGAAGTAAAAATGCTGAACAGAAGAGTTCAAAGGAAAGCTAATGAGGACAAAACAAACTATTACAATGGAATGTACAGAGACTTAGGATTGGAGAATAAAAAAGAGAAGAACTCACTAAGCATTTCTCAAGCTAGAAGAAGTGCAAAACTATTTCAAGCATCGAGTTGCAATACTTAGGGACGCCATGGGCAAAATCTTTAATAATCAGGAAATATCCAGAGAAGATGGAAAGAATACACAGAATCATTGTGCTGAAAAGAATTGGTCAAGGCTGAAATATTTCCAGAAGTACCATATAATCAAAAGCCAGGCACTGGTAATGAAGAAAGAAGTTCAAGTTAAACTGAAGTCATTGCCAAAACATTAAGCTCCATAAATCTATGAGACACCACTTGACATGTTTCAAATGACAAATACAGCCCTGGATATCCTCTCCAGTTTATGCCCAGAAATGTGGAGGACAGCTGCCTGGCTGACTGACTGGAAGAGATTTCTTTTTGTTCTCATCTCCAGCAAAGGTGACCCAAAAGAATGTGGAAATTTTCGAACAGTATCTGTATGTTGTTGTTAAGTACCATCAAGAAGCTTCTGCTTATACCAACTCTTGTACACTAGAATGAAATGCTACACAGGCTCCATTATCCCAAAAATAGTTGTTGTGCCTGATCCCCTCGTTGCTGTCACTGCGTTAGTCTATCTCATTGAGTGGCTTCCTTTGTTCCTACTTCTCTATTTTACCAGGCTTATTATACATAATATACTTTACCATTATATATAACACTTTACCAGTATACATAATGTACTTTACCAGGCATAATATACATAACATACTAGGGATTGGATTCTCCTGATACTGTGACCAAAGCATGAGATGAAGTCCCATCATCTTCACTTCTAAGGAACATTCTGACTGCACATCCCACACTATTTATTGTTTAATTTCTCTGATAGAATGTGCCAAGGGTTTGATTTCCCACTATAGAATGTTGTATTTTTGAGCTTCAGAATGTCTTTAAGGATAGAGGACCTTTCTTTCTTTCTCTCTCTCTCATTTCCACTGAGACGAAATCTACTCAAAACTGACCCTCAAGCTGGGTTCTGAGGCTGTAAAATGCAGAGGAGGAGAGTGCCCATCGTTCTACCATACAGCCACTGGTGGATCTGAACCATCAGAGGGTTGTTGCTGTTGGGGTAGCAGTACAACTCTCTAGGAACTATACCACCAGAATTTCTCTGGAAAACAAATGAATGCATGCAATTATTTAACATGGCCTTGGGAGAAAAGTAGATTTCTTTCTGTCCGTTTATTCAGATTGTCAGAATTGAATCCTACCCCGAGTCCTCTCTGGAGGACTGTCTGTCTCCTAGTTGGTGCAGTGCACTCACTTCCAGTGACTTCGTGGATCCCTCTCTACACTCTGTTGTGTGCTGTCAAGTTGGAATTGATTCATAGCTGATCCTCTAGCAGGTTTTCAGAGGCCGTAAGTAAATCATCCTGCAGAAGGAGATTGCCAAAATTTCTCCTGAAGCTAGTGAATTCAAACTACAAACCTTTGGGATTGAAGCACAGCTACTTACAATAATTCTTATCAGAATTCCAGTGGTCTAGTCGTAAGAGCTATGCTGTCAAGCTGAAGGTATGCAGTTCAAATTGCTAGCTGCTTTTCCTGAAAGAAAGATGGGCAAGCTCCTCCTACGCAATTTACTGTGTCTGAAAACCCACCAGAGGTTCAGCTATGGGTTGTTTCAACTCAACAAATGAATACTTGCCACTCTGTTTCCTCCTCTGCAGAGCACCAACTTCTCTGTGCTTATGAAAATTTTCTGCTTATTGACTATATTGGTAACACTCAGAATGACCCTATATTATGGGGTATGCCTAATCTCTAAACTGGAACTTGAGAAGCTGAGTAATTATACTGGAAGATGTCTAAATGTCTTGACTTGAACTCTATGATCTTTACTCTTTTCTTCCTTCCCTCTCTGCATGTTGTTCATACTAATAAGGAGCTCACATTTTCCCTTATTGGGCAATAAAGTTCACACTGGCAAAGATTTATAAAACCAGTATAAGAATTTAGAAATTCTAGATAGGCATGACATGTTTACTGTGTTTGAAGGCCCAGAGTTGGAACTGTTCAACTGCTCCCTACCCAATCATTTGCCAAATAAACAGGCAATTAAAATTACATCAAAAAGCCAAGATTTAGACTCAAGGTCTAGAAGAACAATGGATAATCCATAGGAACCTCATTTTTATGACTCAGTTATTTTAGGTTTTGCTCTCAATTCCCTCCACTTCATATTCCCAGTAACTTTCTAAGAGAGATACTAATAATGAGGAAAGCCTTAAGACTGAGCCCACAGTCTTAGTTGCTTTGGAGTCCTCTAAAATGCTTGCTTGGCAAAAGAATACTTAAACTGAGGAAGAGAAAATCAACTACAAGCCAACAGATAGAACAGTTCACTTGCAAGTCTCCATAGGGAGCCATTAAAAGCTCTGGTGTTTATGTAGAAGAGGATGGGAGTGAATGGTGCCCTCCAAATGGGGGTTATCCAAAACTGAGTATCCAAAGCTCTTGACTAAGGCTCAGTCCTCCAGACTGTCTGGCCAGCCTGGCTATGCTGAGTGAGTAGACTTGGGTCTACAGTTTAAAAGACATCACATACATCTCACAAAGACTGAGGTTATAAAAGTAACACGAGGAAATACTCTTCTGTAGCTAAGAGAGAGATTATATGAAGACTTGTGTGAAGTCTTCAGATGCCTTTTATTTATTTATTATTTTAAACAGATGGAGCAATCATGTTCAATTTTTTTAACTGTTTTTATTCCTTGTGATTTGAATTAAGATCTACCAAGCAAATGAATTTTCCATTTAGCCACTCATATACACTTTGTTTGATAGTATTCACTTCAATGTCCATATGTAACACAGTAGTCTTGACTGGGAAGTGAATTTCTAATCCAAGGCTAGCCCTCCTTTTAACTTACCTAGCCTTGCTTTTGCTTTGCATGATTTTTTGTGACTCATTGCTCTGAGAGCTGGGAACCTCACCTGAATATACCAGTCAGTTCTTTTAAATACAGCGCTTCACACATTGAGCCAATTACAAAATGGGCAAAAGACATGGAAAGACTTTTCACAGAGGAGGACATTCAGATGGTCAAAACATACATGAAGAAAAGCTCAAAATCACTGGCAATCAGAGCGATGCAAATCAAAACAAGATATCTTCTTACTCCAGTAGCAGTGGGAAAGTTTAGTAGGGTAGCAAGTAATAAATGTTAAAGAGGATGTTGTGAGACAAGAATTGTTATACATTGTTAGTGGGATTATAAAATGGTGCAACCACTCTGGAAAGCAGTTTAACATTTCCTAAAAAACTGAACATAGGTATTCCACATGACCCCACTATTCCACTGCTTGGAATATACCCTGAGAAAATGAGAATTGAAGCACAGAGACTTGTACACCAATGTTCATAGCAGTGTTATTCACCATAGCAAGAACAAGGAAACAGCCTAAATGCCCAACCACAATCGAATGGATTGAGAAAGTATGGTACATTCACCCGATGGAATACTACACAGCATGTAGGAACAATTATTTTGTAAACCACTACCTAACTTGGGAGGGACTGGAGAGCATTATGTTGAGTTAACTGAGTTTCATTAAGACAAATATTGTTTAAGGCTATTACTGTAGAACAAGTACAAGGATCCAAGGAGGTAGGGGAGAGCAGAGGGGTGAGGATGGGTGGTGGGGGATGGGGGCATGATAATGTTGTTGTTATGTGCTGTCGAGTTGCTTGCAACTCATAGCGACCCTATGTACAAGAGCCCTAAATTCTGCTCTGTCCTGTGCCAATTGCACTGCCTCCGATATACCCATCCTGATTACCCCAGTCACTGAATCAATCCATCTCATAGAGGGCCTTCCCCTCTCATGCTGTCCCTCCACCCTCCCAAGCATGATGTTCCTCTCCAAGGACCTGTCCCTCCTTACAACATGTCCAAAGTATGTTAGATGGAGCCTGAGAATCCTTGCCTTCAGGGAGCCGCCCAGTTTAACCCTCTCCAGGATCAATCTGTTTATTTTCTTGGCAGTCCATGGTACCCTTAATACTATTCTCCAGCACCACAGCTCAAAGGCATCAATTGTCCTTCTATCCTCCTTAGTCATTGTCCAACTCTCTGATGCACAGCAAGTGATATCAAAGACCATGGTCAGTATCAGATGCACCTTAGTCTCCAGAGAGATACCATTGCTTTTCAGTACTTTGGAGAGGTCCCTAACAGCAGACTTTGCCACCGCAATACATCTTTTAATTTCCTGGCTACTGGTGCTGAGAGTGTTGACTGTGGAGCCAAGCAAACTAAAGCTGTGAACAATCTCAATCTCTTCACCATCTATCCTGTTGCTATCAATTGGTCCAGTGGTGAGAATCTTTGTCTTCTTGACATTGAGCCTCAATCCATATTGGAAGCTGAAGTCCTTGACCCTCTGTAGCAGGTGCTTCAGGTCCTCATAGGGTTGCATAATTCAATGGATTGGAGGGAGGGGTGGATAAAGGAAAGGGGAAAGGTCCAGTGTGAAGAAAATGTATATGAACTTTGTAAGTAAACTAGTACATTAAAAAAAAATATATATTGCTGTCAAAGTACCCATTGCAGTAAAAAAAAAAAAAATATAAACCTCCTTTGAAAATCTTTAAATGTGAAGGTTATACTAGAGTTTCCCCCATCTCTGCAAGACTTAAAGGCTTTGTTCCAGCTGTGCTATTATAGAATTCTGTGATGAGTCTTTTTAAAATAAGTTATCAAATGTATGTTAACTGAAAGATAGACAATAGACATCTACCAGGGCCTTTGGTGGCCTTGTGGTAAGGAGCTGTCAGTTCAAAGGCTCATGGCTTGAACTCACTCGTTGCTCCAAGGAAGAAGTTGGGAATTCTCCTCCAGTATGATGTCCATCCTCTGAAAACCCTCTAGAGTGTTAGCTCAGAGTTGATTCTGACTTTAAGGTTCATAAATCTCCTTCCATAACGTTTCTCTCAGAAATTCAATGTATTAGAATCAACTCCATAGCCCAAAGATTAAGTTCCAAAGTCCATTGTTAACTTTTCAAAGCCCTGAAAGGCCTGGGCCCCAGTCACATTTGTAGCCTCCTACTTTCTTTTTTAGAGGGCTCTCATAGTCTAGTGGTAAGGAGTTGTGGTACTAACCCCAAAGGCATGCCTTGCAAATTCACCAGCTGCTCCTCGGAAGGAAGATAGACAGTCTCCTCCCATGCAGTTTACAGCCTCAGGAAATCCACCAGACAGTCAGCTCTGAGTCAGTTCTGACTCAAGGGTACATTAACAATAGCCACAAAAAAAAATCTTGTTCAACTGGTGTGAGAAACAAGGTATTCAAATTTTGTAAATAAACTCGTATAATGAAAAAAGAAACTCTTCCTGTTCATCCTTTCCTTCAGCAACATTACACATCAGGCTATTCTGTCCCTCTCTGTCTTTTCTCAGCCTGTACTCTGTTGGGAATACTACCATATCTGTCTAGAAAACAGCTGCCTTTTATTAAAAGCAATTTCCTCTATTTAGTCTTTTTCTATACATCTTTCATAGAAATGCAATGAAACACTTTCTTATTTTTGCTTTGGTTTTTATATTCTAAGTATATTATCACAATTTTTTTTGTTCAAAAATATTTTTCTTTATTACCTTATGCTAATTTTTTTCATTTTGAAAGTTTTTTATTTCCGTGTTTTTATAGACAAAAAAGTTTTGTAACACCTACCCAAATTTAGAGTGACTAACATTGTTAATTTTCAGTAAAGGATTGTTTCTAAACATTTTGTAGAAACTGAAATTTCTAAGCATTAACTCTCTTTTTTTTTTTGTATAAGATAGTTCTTTTTTTAATAATTTTAATGAACATTTACAGAGATTTTGGATTTTCATTCATTCATTGCTGCATTTTTCTCCCCTCCCATCCCTACCCCCACCCCCAGTTCACTCCTTTCTTTCAAAAGTAAAAGAAACACTCCCTCCCTCGTACACAATCCACCCCACACCCCTCGCACCGCCCCAGGTACATACCACTATGCAACCTTAATTATGGACTCTTGTGATAACCATAATATCCTATCATACATCGCTTAAATTATTCTCTCCCTCATCTGTTTCAGTGCAGTATACACAATTTATCCAGTTTCTCTCAGTCTTACCCCAACCCTGATATCAGTCCCATTTTACAGCAGTGGCACCATGCAATATTTGTCCTTTTGTGACTGAGATATTTCACTCATAATGTCCTCCAGGCTCACCCATTTTGAATAATATTGCATGAGTTCCTTGTTTTTCAATGCAGTGTAGTATTCCATTGACTATCACAATTTTTTTTCAAAATTATTTTGTTTATTTTTCATTTCAATGAGAGATTTTGGAATTCCATTCATTCATTGTTGCACCCTTCTCCCCGCACAAACCCCTCCCCCCCCTTTGCTCCTCTCCTTGAAAAGCAAAAGAAAAACTCCCTCATTGGTACACAATCCCCCGCACCTCCCCAAACCGCACCCTGTACCCCCAAATATAATCCACTCTGCAACAATTCTTAATATACATTTCTTTGAAATAGATTTTGTAACCAAAATCCATTCAAGTAGCTCACTAAATTAATTGCCAAGTGACCAACACCAAAGCAAAGCACATACTAGAGGTCACTGGTCTTTGTTATGTGTTGAATTGTGTCACCCAAGCAAATAGTCCAGAATTCTGTACCCCTGAATGTGGCCTTACTTTTCTTTTATTATCAGTTAATTGATAGCCGAGTAGAGTGAATTCTGGTTCATTTTGAGTGGCATTTTTAAAAGGTAAGAACAGATAGTAGAGTCACCCAGGAGGTGGATACCATGTGAGTATTTGTCTACAGATTAAGGAACTCCTGGGTGCTATAGGAAGCTGTAAGAGGTCAGATGTTCCCTTAGAGCTTACAGAGAGATCTTGAGTTGACTGTGCCCTGATTGAGACTCTTAGTCTTCAAAACTGTGAGAAAACAAATTTCCATTTATTAAAGCCTTCTACTGGTGGTATGGTTTTGTTTTGTTTTGTTTTAAATGACAGACCTGGGAATCAAAGAAAGTCTTCACACAGAAATCTGTTAGATGTCTAATATGCATGTAGTATTTATATTTACTATATTAGCTACTAGAATTATTAATTATATCATATTATATTGTCTATTATATTATCTAAACTAAAATATGAGTAATTATGATAACTCATTTGAGTGTTTTGAAAAAAATAAAGGCAAATTAGTTTAAAAAACAAAGATTGTTGGAAAAGGTGTAGGAATATTCACTCACTGCTGTCAAACTGATTCCAACACATAGCAACCTCTATTGGGTTTTCATGTCTGTGAATTGTAATGATAGAAAATGACTGATCTTTCTCCCCTAAAGACTAATGTGGGTTTGGACTTGTATAGCCTCGCTGCCTGTGGTTAGTAGTGAAACTTGCTCAGTACTATACTGCAGAACATCCTTTAGGAAGACTGTTGTACCATCAAGTTTGAACCAATTGGTAGCTGACTCTTCAGTGGATTCTCAGAGTCTATGAACTGCAAGCAAGGAGCTTGCTTGCATTTCTACCATGGAGCAGCTTGTGAATTCAAACTGTGAGCCTTCAGGTTGGCAACAAAACTCCTAAACCATCAACTACATGAAATAACAATTACATTGAAAACAGTTTTTAAAATGGCAAAGATGCTATTCTCAATTGGCTTTCCTCTGTTGTTTAAACTCTTTAAAATACTTTTTATTATTATACTAGTTTATTTACAAAATCTGAATACATTGCTTTTCTGAACAGATTCTTCCAATTTCCCTCACCCCTTACCCATCAAATTGTACAACCCATGATTAATCCCCCTCCCCCTGGACATCTTCATCCCTCAGCTTCCACCCTGCCCTGCCCTTGGATCCTTATTCTACAATGATGGTTTTATACAATATTTGCCCTTGTGGGACTGAGTTAGTTCACTCAACATAATGCTCTCCAGTGCCTCCCAAGTTAGGGAGTTAAGTTGTAAAAATAATTTATAAAATAATTTAAAAAGTAGAATAAATTCCATATTATAAACATGATTTATACAGAAAAAGTAATATAGAATTTCAGTAATAAGCCAACTTAAAGACAAGTCAAAATCCAACATTGAAATATTGACAAGTAAATATTTAAGTTAGAATACATATATAAGGTGGACATTTATACTTTGTTACAGCTTTCTGCTCTGACAATCTGATCCAGATTAAACAGAAGGCTGAGGATAAACTTATCTATCCTCCATACTCTCTATCAGAATGCTAGCCCCGGAGAGCAGGAACCACACCCAATGTATACGTTCACTGCCCAACAGAGAACCTGGCACAACATGGTCACTTAGTGTTTGCCAAGTGGATAAGTAAAAAGAAAGCCAAGCTCTTTTGACCGATAAATTCTACCAGCGAGTTAACACCTCAAATGAGAATGAAAGGACAGGGGAAGAGAATTTGCCTTCTTTCCCTCCTGTTTGGAGGCATATTGTTCAGGGCCCCTAAAAAGAGTTGTTAAAGTCCTGATCCCCGAATCTGGGACTGTGACTTTATTTGAAAATAGTGTCTAGAGATACAATGAGTTACATTATTATAGAGTGAGGTAGTCCCCAATCTTATTTAATTGCTGTTTTATGAAAGAAGAGATGCAGAGGCAGACAGACATAAAGAGAAAGCAGTCATGTGGAGACTGAATCTGAGATTGGAGGGTTGTGGATACACACTTATTTATAGCTAGGGCTACTGAAGTTACAAAGGGACAAGAAAGAATTTTCATTTAGACTTTCAGAGAGAGTAGACTGGCATCTTTATTTTAGACTGCTGACTTCCAGAATGGTAAGAGACTACATTTCTTTGTTGTTGTTTTTCATTCTTTTCTAAGTAAAAATATTTGTTATAAGAGAGCTTTGGTGGTACAAACTATAGGGAGTTGCACTGGTTACCCAATGGCCTCACCTCTTTGGAGGTTTGGATCCACTAGTGTCTCCAAGAGATAAAGATTGGCAATCTCCTTCTGTATAACTTACAGAATCAGAAAACCAATGGAGGATTAGTAATGAGTTAGCTCTGACTTGATGTATGTAAATAAGTTTGTTATAGTATCCCTAGAAAATCAGTATAGTGGAACTAAAGGAAGTAAAGAATACACAGGACAAAATCTTACTTAAGAGAAGCATTTATCAAAGGGTAATTAAAGATAACTCTGTGAAATCCAGAAGCCTTTTTTTTGGCCACCATTTATTGCTGAACATCTTCCAGAGTATGTTGGTTCATTTTTCTGATTGAACACATTTGACCCTTTGTGGGATTCTGAAGTCGCAAAGATATCTTGCTGTGATTTGGAGAATGGTTCAGAACACCAATTCTTACCAGCCATGTCAGGAGAAGTGGAAATTATGTTGAGTCTGTGTGGACCCCAAGGCATCCCTCAGCTCAAGGTTGTGAGTGATAATTTTCTGGGAGCACTTTGTTTTCATGTCATTGTCTTTCTCTTAAAAGTCAGGTAAAGCCTATTCCTTTAAAATAAACTTTGGAATCTCTAGATACTGTTAAATTGAAACTTCCCTGTAGTAGGTTATTAGCACACTTCACTATTAGGCCTGAGACCCCTGATTAAGATAATTTGCAAAAGCAATATAATCACATTTGAAGGAATTTTGAAAATAAGCCAAGAGGGGAAACTTTATCTAACGTCTCTCACCAAATTCAACATATCCATTTGGGTTTATCCTTTGTTAAAGTATGTGTTATATGCAAAATCTCTAATTAGAATCTTATAGGATATGTATAACTTTTTTCAGCAGTTATATGTATATATTCTTCTCTATGAGCTTTGATAAAAGTCGATAGTTACAGAAACGCCTCAGGCCTTTTTTTCATACGGTCGCTATGTGCCGCGCTCTACTTGACAGCAATCAACGACAACAATAAACATTTTCTTCAGTAATTCTAAGACGTATAGAACTTTTAAACTATATTTTCATTTTTACTTCCTAAAATGAAATTATATTGGACATACTATTTGGGGATCTGTTTTGTTATCAAACACAGCTTTCTGAATCATTAAATATTTACTTATATCATAACTTAATAATTGCATAATATTGCAGTTGTATACTCACAATATAATTTATCTAACTAGTTCCCTAGGGATGTTAGGGATGATTCTTGGTTCCAGCAGGACCTTAGCAGGGCCTCTCACATCTTGAGGAGGGATACACATATGAAATGCTCACAGATGTTATGGCTTTCTTTTCATTCCCAGTGGATGTTAGCAGAGGGGACTTGCCAGATGAATTGGGGGTCTCTGGCGCAGAGTCCACCAGCATTTGGGCATGTTAGAAATGTAAAATATTGTAGGGTGCTTGGGCCTACTGCTCTCAGGCCTGTTTTTAATTGTTTTTGGTCAAACATTCTTCTAGGTCATAAAGCCCTGTTCAGTCTGCTTGGTGTACAGAGGTAACTCGTGGTTGCTTTGAAGCTGAACACTGTGATATTGATGTGTCAAATGTGATAATGGTTACTCATGGTGGACAATGTTTGGTGGAGCTCCCCGATTAAAACAAGCTTGGAAGCAGGAGTGGCATCCATTTCCAAAATAGCTTGCCTACGGAAACTCTATGAACCTGCAGAAAGGACAGAAGTTATACTGGTGCCCAGGTCTTTCATTCATAGGGTCGTTTTGAGTTGCCTACAACTCAATGGCACTTAACAACAACAACCGTTCCCTATGAGGGAGCTCTAGTGGCCTAATGGGAAGTACCTATAATACAAACTCAAAAGCATGCGGTTCAAATCCACCAGCTGCACCACAGGAGAAAGATGGGTAGTCTCCTCCTAAGTGATTTACTGCCTCTAAAAACCCACTGAGGAGTCAGCAATGAGTCAGTTCCAACTTGATAGTACACAACAACAGTCCCCTCAACCTGGGCTTTCATAAAGGGAGTGTTTGGTTCCTTTCTTTCTTTCTTTCTTCCTCCCCACCTCTTTCATTTTCCCTCTCCTTTCTTCTCTTCCTTCAATTTGTACTTAAGGTTTCACTATGATCATTTATTCATGTCACTACACAGTTGTTAAGGAACTCTGGCATCTTTGTATATAAGGGGTTGTGCTGCCAATCCAAAGGCATGCAGTTCTTACCTATCAGCTGCTCTGTGGGAAAAAGACAGGATCTCTCTGTAAATGAGATTCACAGCCTTTGAAAACAAGATGGAAAGTCAGCTACGAGTTGGTTCTGACTTAATGACACATAACAATAATCACTATTTTAATATCCAAATTGAGTGAGCCAACATTCTGTTTTGAAAATTGGTGCATCAGCTGTCCCCGTTTCTGCATGCAGTGTGGTGGGAGACATACAGGATTTGGGCTCAGAATGCCCATAGCAGGTGATGACAAGGGAGACAACTGACTGCTTTAATGGCACCTGTATTTTAATATGGGAACAGACAGGTTGGATCTAAAATAATTACAACAGCAACAGAACAACCAAACAAGATGATTTTTTGTTGTTTATATGGTTTGCCTTGGCATCAGAACCAACTCATAGCTGGCTTTCCAGTGGGTTTTCAGAGAAATTAATTCTCATAGGGTGATATTGCCCATCTACTCCTGTGCAGGCCACCAGTGCTCCCTTCTCAATTGTATGTGATGATACAGCACACAATAAGCATTATAAAGAAAATACTCAGAGTGATGATTCTAAGAGTAAATGGGCTGTGAGTTATTTATGTGACTTGGCCAGTGGGTTATATTGCTCTAATATTCAATTGTTTCACCTGTAAAATGGAAGATCTTATTGCATGCCCTATTTGTTGTTGTTATTGTTGCTATTATTGTTAAGTGCTGTCAAGTTGAACATGACTCATAGCAACCTTATGAACAAAAGACTTGAACCCTGTTCTATAACTATCATTATTTCTCTATGTTCATAGAGTTTCCAGAGTCATGTTGTTTAGGTAGTGGATGCCACTCCTGCTGCCAAGCTTTTCTCAATCGGGGTGCTCCTCCAAACACTGTCCACGATGGGGAACCACTACGACATTTGACACACCAGTGGCACAGCGTTCAGCATCACAGCAACCCCAAGTTACCTCAATACAGTAAATAGACAGACCAGTGCTGTACCACTTAGAAGAAAGTTTGTCCCAAACCAAAAACAATTAACTGAGGGCCCAACTGACTTTTTAATACAAAGGCCCACCACCAGGTCCTGCTTGACTCTAAACTGAGAGGCTTCTAAACCACGGCTCATTGTTAGCTAAATCCAGCCAATCCAATCATCTCACACACAATTGTGAATGAAATAAAAACAGCCAAATAGTGGACACCCAATACTCAACCAAAACAAGAGAATCCACCTTCCAGAGTCCAACCACTACACTCATACTTCACAGGACTTAATATTGTGAGATTTTAAGAGATCTGTAAATACAATAGCCAAGTAGAGTTCATATTGTTGTTGTTAAGTTGTTAAGTGCCATTGAGTCATAGATGACTCATAGCAACTCTATGAATAAAAGACCTGAACATTTGTATAACTGGCATAGCTAATTTATCTTTCTGATAATTGACATCTTGTTTAGACTCTAAAAATTTCATATGAAATAGAAATAGAAACCTGTTTTATTAGAAACAGTGAGAGGGAACAGGTTGGGTGACTTCTCTACTGACTGATTACCTTACAAAAGTTTCCAGGAAGTGCATTTTTAAAACATCACTTCCTGGTGCCTTTTCAGCACATCCCTTGGACAAGTTGCCAAGATACAATCACTAAAGTTCTATAAGGATTGCAAATTCAGCCTCTCTTACCTGAGCACACAAAGTGCTCCCTGGAAGTAAGGATGGTAAAGCTTTATCTCACTTACTTTGGGCATGTTGTCTGGAGAGGTCACTCTTTGGAGAGAGACAGCACGTTTGGAAAGGTAGAGGATCAGAGAAATAGAAAAAGACTCTCAACAAGATGAACTGATACAGTGACTATAGCAGCAGATTCATGTATTTCAGTGATGGTGAGGATAGCACAATATAGAACAAGGTTCAGATCTGTAGTTTATAGGGTTGTTGCCTATTTGTTTACTTGACTGTATATAACATCAATAGCAAGCTGAGGTGAGGAAGAAAGTAACCTTGGCACATTCATTCTTAGAGGCTCTCCAAGAAGAAACATTATTGTTCTTTTGGGGTTTAGTGGTCCCCTACAGTAAAATTGCTTCTCTAGAATATGATCAGCATAAAACTATCTTTTCAAAGCTGATCTTCAGCAAAATTATATAGCAGTTAAAGATTTGTATTTATTCTTTTTATTTTTTCCTATTTTTCATGATTTTCATGACATTTGGGAAAAAATATTGAAAAATGTTCTTACGTTTATCTACTTAAAATACACAGTTGTGTGGTTTTTTTTTTTCTTTTTAGATATTCTCAGCAGTGTTTTAGCGAAGTCCACTCTTTAGAATTAATTTAATTTCATCATGGAAATTATACCCTAAGTAAAAACTAGAATATTAAAAACTAACCTACATTATTTTAAATGACCCTCAACACTTCATCTCACTTCATTCTTAGCTAACTACTATCTTTGTTGCCTTATTTTTCTTTTCATATATCCTATCCTAGACATATATTCCTTAAAAAGTATGTTGTTTGGGTTTGGGTTGTTTTTAATTCTTTTGGAATTTTTTTTCAGTACTCAAAATAGAATTGCTAAAATTTATCCATGAGTTAATTTTATTCTACATCTCTCTACCGCTATGGGGGGAAGATGAGCAACCTCCTACTTTGTACAGCCTTTAGAAATCCTCTAAAGAGTTACCTTTGAGTTGGTTCCAACTTGATGGCATACAACAACAACATCTATCAATAGTTTTTAATTTCTTAATATTTGCTGTTGAGTATGTTCTGACTTACAGTGACTCTGAGTATTACAGAATGAAATGGTGCCAGTCTCGAACCATCTCATGATTACTGGTATGCTTAAATCCACTGTTGTAGCCACTGTGCTTTTTGTGTATCTTACAACTGTGCATTTTGCATATCTTCCGTCCTAAGGTAGGGTCATTTTCCACCATATTGGAAGGTTCACAGAAATCCATAAACCAAGAATGATCATGAAAGAGCAAAGACTACTGCCCTGAACATGCTCACCTGGTTGTGCCAAGCAATCTGGAGGACCACAACCTGACCAATTTACTGGAAGAGATCCAGTTTTGTTTTCTATCCCAAAAAGGTTGATCAAATATATTGTGTAAGTTATCAAACAATATCACTAGTATCAAACACAAGCAAAATTGTGCTGAGTATTATTTTCAAAAAAAGATGGGAACAATACATCAACAGAGAACTACCAGAAATGCAGGATGGGTTTAGATGAGGCCATGGTACTACAGACATAACTGCCTGTGTTAAATGCATCTCGGCTGAAAGCAAAGAATACCAAAAGAGTGTCGGTCTAAGTGCAACAATGAATGAATGGAAATCCAAAATATTTGTAAATGGTCATTAAAATTATTAAAATAAAATTTAAAAAAAAGACTGTTGGTTTGTGTTTCATTGACCATGCAAAGGCATTTAACTGTGTGGATCACAACAAATTGTAGCTAACCATGAAGAAAATGGGAATCCCAGAATGCTCAATTATGCTCATGCAAAACCTATACCAAAAAACAAAAAAAACCCAAATCAAAAACCACAGCAACAACAACAACAACAACAAAAACCTATACCTGAACCTATGGATCAGGAAGTAGTCATAAGAACAGAGCAAGGAAATACTGTTGTTGTTGTTGTTGTTGTTTGTTGTTATTGTTATGTGCCATTGAGTTACCTGTGACTCCTAGTGACCCTATGGACAACAGCTCTGAACCTTGCTCTATCCTGAACCAATCTCACTAACTTTGACACACCTACCTCCATTACCCAAGTTACTGTGTCAATCCATTTCATTGTAACTCTTCCTCTTGTACACTATCCCTCTACCCTTCCAAGAATGATATCCTTCTCCAGATATCAGCCCCTCCTGGCCACATGACCAAAGTATGTGAGACAGAGCTTCAATATCTTTACCTTCAAGGAGAAACTTGGTTTCACCCTCTCCAAGGCAGATCTGTCTGTTCCCCTAGCCATTCATGACATGTTCAATACACTTCTCCTACACCACAACTCAAAG
>NW_006399810.1:14390024-14400004 GCF_000299155.1 Elephantulus edwardii | reverse complement strand
GAAGGAAAGAAGGAAGGAAGGAAGAAAACTGTGGTTCAAAATCAGGAAAGGAGTGCATCAGGGATACATCCTGTCTCCCTATCTTTTCAATCTATATGTGGAACAGATAATTTGGAAAGCTGGATTATATGAGGAAAAATGTGGCATCAGATTGGAGGAAGCCTCATCAACAATCTGTGTTGTGAAGATAACACAACCTTGCTTGCCACAATGAAGGAGGACCTGACCCATTTGCTGCAGAAGGTCAAGGACTGTAGTCTGCAAGAAGCTCAACATCAAGAAGACAAAGATTCTCACCACTGGGCCAATTGTCAGCACCATTATAGAAGGAGAAGAGATTGAGGTTAACAATTGCAGCTTGCTCAGCTCCACAGTCAACACTCTTAGCACCAGTAGCATTAGGAAAATCTGCTGTCAAGAACCTCTCCAAAGTGCTACAGGGAAATGATGTCAATTTGGAGACTAGGGTACTCCTGATTCAGACCATGCGTCTTCACAGTCCCTTGCTATGCATCAGAGAGCTGGACAATGACTGAACATAACAGAAGAATCAGTGCCTTTGAGTTGTGTTGCTGGAGAAAAGTATTGAATACCGTATGACCAGCAAAGAGAACAAATAGGTTTTTCCTGGACAGGGTTAAACCAAGCTGCTCCTTGAAGGGAAGGATTGTGAAGCTCTGCCTCACATATTTTGGCTATGTGGCCAGGAGGAAATAGTCCTCTGAGAAGAAGATCATGCTTGTTAGGGTGGAGAGATAGCGCAGGAGAGACCTTGGATGAGATGGATTGCCCTCACTGGGAGTAGGTGTGTTGGAGACAGTGAGACTGGCTCAGGATAAGGCAGAATTCAGAGCTATTGTGCATAGGGTTGCTATGAGTCACAGGCAACTTGATGACATTTAACAATAACAAGAAGAGCATTTAAAACAGCAGTAGCACAGCTTCCAACATCATAAGAAATGAGTTACTATAGTAAACTGGTTGATGAAGATGGAATCCTTGAGATAGTATAAAAGAATAGGTTGAATGTGACAATTTTTACAGGTTTCTATTGTTAGTCATTGGGATTGTCCCTATAATTTTCCTGTCATGTAAAATCAGGCTATAAACACTTTTGTACATGTCTTTTGGTGTATATGTGTGAGTCTCTTTGGTCATAGGATCAATACATGTTCAAACTACAGCAAGACAGACTGCTTTCTATATTTTGGAAATATTCCACATTTTCCAAATAACTGTTCCACCAGGAATGTCTATGAGAACTTGTAGATCTACATCTTTTCCATCCTTATCATTACCATACTTCATCATTTCTTAAATGGGTATGAAAGAATATCTCAGTGTACATTTTCATTGTAACTAATGTAAAAACGCCCAGTATCTTTTTCATTTGAGTGTTGGTTATGTGTTTCTTCTTCAAAATGTGTGGTTCTGTTCTCTGGACATTAACATATAGAATTATTAGTCCCTTTCCTATTGGTTAATATTAATTGACTATTATAAATGTCAATCCTCTGGCATTTGTGTGCTTCACATATATTATCTGATCTTGCAATTAGTGTTTTTAATTTCTTTGGGATAATTTGGTTTTCTGTTATTAATATGATTTATTAAAATATTTAAGAACTTTTTTGCTATGTCAAAGTCTGGAAGATATATGCCTATATTTTGGACCGAAGATTGCTCTAATAAGGTTGACTGATACCACAACATTAGAAGCAGACCTAAACCTGTTTCAAATAAACTTGATGTCTAAGATTTTAAAAGAAATGGTGGGGGTTTTTAAAGTGTTTTTTTTTAAATATGAAATGAAAGATTTAAGGTATGAGAACAACACCATTGATATCACAAACATGCAAAATACTGCTGAAAATTATCCTAAAAATGACTGGAAAACTACGAGAAATACAGACCAGATTTAGAAGAGGCCATGGCACCAGAGACATTATCGCCAATATCACATTTTGGCTGAAAGCAAAGATTACCAGAGGAACATCGACCTGTGTTTCACTGACTATGCAAAGGCATTTGACTATGTGGATCACAACAAATTGTGGCTGACCTTGAGAAGAGTGGGAATTCCAGAACACTTGATTGTGCTCATGTGAAACTTACACTTAAACAAGGAAACAGTCCTCAGAACAGAGCAAGAAAACAAAGCCAGGAAAGGAGTGCATCAGGGATGCATCCTGTCTCCATATTTTTGAATCTGCATGCGAAGGAGATAATTTTGGAGGCTGAACTTTGTGAGGAGGAGTGTGGCATCAGGGTTGGAGAAAGACTCATTAGCAACCTACGTTATGCAGATGACACAACCTTGCTTGCAGAGACGGAGGAGGACCTGAAGCGTTTGCTGCAGAAGGTCAAGGACTGCAGTCTACACTGTGAATACCAGTATAAAGAAGACAGAGATTCTCACCACGGGGCCATCTGGAAGCATCGTGATTGAGAGAGAAGAGTTTGAGATTGTTAACATGTTCAGCTTGCTCAGCTCCACAATCAGCACTTTTGGAACCAGCAGTAAAATAAAAAGTTTAATTGTTTTGGGGAAAGTTGCTATCAGGGATCTCTCAAAAATGCTGAAGAGCAACACTGTCAGTCTAGAGACTAGGGTACACCTTATATTCAGTCTATAGTCTTCTCAATTACTTGCTATGTATCCGAGAGCTAGACAATGACCAAATGCAACAGAAGAATCGTTGGCTTTGATTTGTGGTCCTGGAGAAAAGCATTAAACATACCATGGACTGCCCAGAAAACAAACAAGTTTTCCCAGAGAGAGACAAGGGTTTTGAAGCTCTGTCTTATACTTTGAGCATGTGGTCAGGAGCGACCAGTCCCTGAAGAAGGACATCAGAGTTGAAAGGGTGAAGGGATAGCACAGGACCAGATTCCAAATGAGATGGAGTGACACAGTAGCCGAGGTAATGGGGGCAGGTGTCAGAGACAGTGAGATTGGCTAAGGATAGAGCAGAATTCAGAGCTGTTGTACACAGTTTCCCTGTGAGTCACAGGGGACCCGATATCACATAACAACAAGTTTTTAAGCATAGAAAATATTTGAGTATAGGACATTTCTTCATTTCCTTTTTGTCGATTTATGGGAAAGACCTGTTTCATTAGAATGCTGTTGTTAAGTGCCATCAAGTCAGCCATGACTCAGAGCAAAACTATTAACAAGAAACCTGAACCTTGTCTTATCCTGTATCCATTAGAATTGGTATTCTTGAAAATTTTCAAGGGAATATTAACTTCTACAGTGTGTTTTGTGGATGATGGATGTGAAATATCTTTCCCTTGCACTGAAAACATTTTTCTTAGAATAACTCAAATGGGATCATTTTGGATCACTCTGCTGTCACTACTTTTGTTCCAATATCAGCAAAATCCTTGTTGCTATCAACAGCCTAACAAACATTAGAAGCAAAATTTTTAAATGATAGATTTTTTTAAGAAATATTAATGCATGGTAGATGCATACCATAACATTGACTTTAACTTAGTATCTTAAGTATACTTTCAAAAGCAGGGAACTTATAGTGCAATTTGAAAGGCATAATTTCACTTTTATTCAGCCAAAAGCCTTTCTTTCTAAAACCAACATACACATTTCTTTATTCATTCCAACAAGAAAAAGCCAACAAAAGAAGTCCAACTTCGTGTTTGAATCTTTCCAAACTCAAAGACTGGAAAGTGAAAACAGATGGATTGCACCTGGGCATATTCCTCATCCAGCAAACCCGGAAATTCCAGGCTCTGTTACTGAGAGAGGGAAGGAAGAGTGCAGACACTATGCTTCTCTGAATCTTCTGAAACATTCATCCCCACCCAAATGTGTTTTCTTTTTTGAGGTATAATGGAAAACCTGCACAAAACTGAAGTGTGTAGCCTAATTAATTGAAAAACAATGAAAACATTCATGTTTTGTTTTACTATCCACATGAAAAGAAATTTAAAAAAGAAGGATATTAACTATTATCACAGAAGTTCCACATCTTCTTCCAATCAATGTCTTCTCTTCTCTAAACGAAACCTCACCTTGAATTCTAGCATCATAGTTTAATTTTGCTAGTTTTGAACTTTACATAATGGAACGATATGCTAATGTTTTCCCCAAAGATAGAAATAAGTCATCCACTTGAATCTCCTTTCCAGATTCTTCCAGCTGTTGAAAGAGCAATCAGTAGACCATCTATACTAATCAATCCCATTCAGGTATAATTGGCCTAAATTTGAGCTGTTTCACTCAGGTTTACAAGACATCTGTTGTTGACTTGTCCAGTTGGGTTGGAAAAAACTCAATCCCATCACCCAAATTTGGGAGATTTAAAGGTTACTCCTAACTTTGAATTTCCTGAAGGGTCAGTTTAGGCTTCTTAAGAGACAACATTGTAGCTCAAATTATTTTGTCTCATCCTGCCTCATTTCTTTAATCACAAGAGTTCTCAAAAATAGATCTCCAGGATAGAATTTTTTTTTCTCAAAGTCCATCCAGGGAAGTAAATATGTGATATTTCCTGGCAAGAAAAGTCCAAGAGAGCAGGTATAGAGATATTTTAGAGCTTAATCACTCACTAATCTGGATGCCAAGTAAGAATCTTATCCTGGCACTGGGTAAAGAATTCTTGCTCTTCCTTCAAGTTTACTGTCTTTTGCTATTCATCTTATTCAATAAAGCCTATTAAAAATATTTTAGATATTGTATTTTTATGCATTTATCTTAACTTCTTATTGTGATTTTAGTGAAATTTTACAGCAGATTGATAGTCTACTCAACCAGTCATATGTAGTTTATGGCGTTGTTTATAATCCCTCATATAGTATTGTCATTCTTTCCACTGCCTCTCATAGTTCTTGTTTCTATTTCCATTCATCCTGCTTTTCTCTTCCTTCCTACCTTCTGAGCTTTATTAGAGGCATATTCTGTGCTATGATCTGTGAGTGCTCATTTCAAGGATTGAGTGTCATCTGGATGTTATTTTTCATGTTGTTGATATGTCTTTTGTTTGGCTACAAGCCTTGCTACAGCTCCAGGTTCAAATGGCAACTAAGGGCCATAGTCTTCAGGGTTGTACTATATCCCATCTAATAGTTATGCTTGAATTGTTACTGTCATTTTTAGTATTGTTCTTCATTTATCTTCCACTCTACACAGGAGCTTTTTAGGTGATCTCTTTCAGAGAAGTTGAAAGTGGCAGACACACACCATCTAAGTCTTCTGATCTCAGAGTTTTGGCAGGTGAGGGTTTTCAAGGTCTGCAATTGCTGTAGATTAATTACTTCCATATATCTTTGATTGTATTAATTTTTCTTTGTTCCATACAGGGAGATATCAATGGTTGCACATTGGTTAGATGGCCTTATAAGCTTACTACTTACCAATATATAATTTACAGCATTGTTTTGCAGACTATATTATGTTGAAAAGCATGTATATTTTCCAAGACTATAAGCTGGTATTTCACCTTGAGTATTTGTATGTGCTAAAATTATGTCCCTATATATACCTTCATAACTGGACTTCTACCTGAAGAAAGCTGAAGGAGGATCCACATCTCACATCACACCCCTAATTCAATTCAAGGTAGATCAGAGGCCTAAGAGTAAAACCCCAAACTATAAAGATAATCAAGAAAAAATGGGATCAAACTTAGAAGACTTACTCTATGGTGTATCTAGACAGGCAAGTACAGCCAGAAATGCACAACCCAGAAAGGATATTATCAATGGATGTGACCTTCTAAAGATTAAGTCCCTGTGTGCATCAAAAACCTTTCCCAGTAGGGGGAAAATGAAACCTATAATCTAGGAAAAAACATTTGGCAACACCATCTCAGACAAGGATTTAATAATGAAAGTGTACAGAACACTACAGGGCCTCCAAAAGAAATAGACTGATAACCCATTTATAAAATTTGCAATAGATATGGAAAGACTTTTCACAGAGGAAGACATGCAGATGATCCATGGACACATGAAGAAATGCTCAAAATCACTGACAATCAGAAGGATGCAAATCAAAACCACAATTAGATAACGTCTCAGCCCAGCAGTAATGGCAAAGCCTACCATGAGAGTAAGCAACAAATGTTTGAGGGGATATGAAGAGATTGGGACTCTCGTATATTGTTGGTAGGTACAACCACTCTGGAAGGCAGCTTGGTGTTTCCTCAAAAAGATGAACATTGGAATTCCATATGACCCAGCTATTACACTGTTAGGAATATACCGTGAGGAAAACGGAGCTAAACTATGAAAGGAGATTTATACACCAATGTTCATAGCAGCATTATTAACAAAAACAAGAAAATGAAAGCAATCCAAATGAATGGATTAAGAACTTGTGGTATATTCATATCTTCGAATACTATGCAACACTCAAGAGCAATGATACAAAAAAAATTTCTATATAACATGGGAGAGGTTAGAGACCATTATACTGAGTGAATTAATTCAGTCTGATAAGGACAAATACTACATGAGGCCATTATTGTAAAAACAGAAGGGTAACTAGTAAGATCTATATAAAAGTCCAAAGGGGGCAGAGAGACGGAGGGTGGGAAGTGGGGAAACCATGGGGTCATAGAATTTGGTGGGTGTTAATAGAGGATGAAGGATTTAGAAAGATCCAATGGGAACCTGAAAAGACAGATTGATAGTGAGCTTAGATCAATAGTGGTTGGTTTTATAAACCATGATATATGGGAATGATCATGTGAAACAAAATGTCAAGAAAGGAATGTGTGAAACTCATTGTATATGAATATGGTGTCAGTAGTCCTGCAAATTGGATTTTCTAGTTATTGCATTAGCCCCCTTTTGAAGGTCTCCAGATACCTAACTAGAGCCATTTGGTCTTGAAAATCATTAACTGATAGAACCAGCTACCAATCCAGAAAGACCAAGATAAGACAGAGTACACTGTAGGAAAACTGTGAAGACACTGTAGGAGATAATGATGAAGAGAAGGTGAAGAGACTGTGACAATGCTGTGAAGTAACTGTGGCAATGTGTAAACTGAGGAACTTTGGAGTTGGAGCCCAGTTAAAGGTTTTGCTTGTTGGTTGATTAAATGAAAATCTGACTTGCAACTACTGTGAGGTAAAATTTGTTGGATTAATTGAGGAAACCAAAGGTTTATTTGTGCTGCTGAACTGAACCTAGACTTTTATTTGTTGACTGAGAAGCTGTCTGAAATAATTGACAAACTGTGCCTTGTTAATATGCTTTAGGACTGCTGGACTAAACCTGGACTTGTGTGGTATTCTTTGATGCACCCACTCCCTAAACAATTTTCTTAATAAACTCTACAATTCAACTATGAGTAAAGTCTGTGAGTCAATTTGAAATAAAAATTGGACCCAATGATTGGTCAAAATGGGTACAGGAGCATGTGGGGTGGCATATTTGACCATGTAGTTACTTGTCTGGTACTAACTGACTGGAAGATATTTATATTTGTCCCTGTTCCAAAGAGTGATCCAACAAAGTGTGGAAATTATTAAACAATATCATTAGTATCACATGCAAGTAAGATTCTGCTGAAGATTATCCAAAAATGATTGGAACATCAACAGAGAACTGCCAGAAGTGCAGGCTGGATTTAGAAGAGGTCGTGGTACTAGGGCTATTGTAACTAATATTAGACGGATCGTGGCTGAAAGCAGGGAGTACGAGAGGAATGTCTATCTCTGTTTCATTAACTGTGAATAGTGTTTGTGTGGATCACAACAAACTGTTGCTAACTCTAAGAGGAATGGGAATCCCTGAACACTTGATTGTGCTAATGCGAAACCTATACTTGGACCAGGAGGCAGTCATCAGAACAGAGCAAGGAAACACTGCATGGTTCAAAATTGGGAAAGATATATACCAGTGATGTGTCCTATCTGTGTACATTTTCAATCTACATGTAGAACAGATTGTCCGGGATTCTGGGCTCTGTGAGGAGAAATGTGACATCAGGATTGAAGGAAGATTCATCAACAATCTGTGTTATGCAGATGATGCAGCCCTGCTTGCTAAAACTGAATAGGACCTGAAGCACTTGCTGCAGAAGATCAAGGAATGCAGCCATCAATATGGATTGAGACTAAATATCAAGGAAATAAAGATTGTCACCACTGGGACAATTGGCTGCATCATGATGGATGATGAAGGGATTGAAATTGTTAACCGCTTTAGTGTGCTTGGCTCCACAGTCAACACTCTTGGCATCAGGAGCCAGGAAATAAAAAGATGTATTGCTATAGGAAAGTCTGCTGTTAGAGACCTCTCCAAATTACTGAAGAGCAATGATGTCACTCTGGAGACTAAGATGCGCTTGATACAGGTTATGGTCTTTAAAATTACTTGCTATGTGTCAGAGAGCTGAACAATGATTAAGGAAGATAGAAGGAGAATTGATGCCTTTGAGCTGTGGTGTTGGAGAAGTGTTGAATATACCATGGACTGCTAAGAAAATAAAGAGGTTCGCCCTAGAGAGGGTTAAACCAGGCTCCTCCTTGGAAGCAAGGATTCTGAAAGAAGAAATCTGGCATACTTTGGACATGTTGCAAGGAGGGTCCAGTCCTTGGAGAAGGACATCATGCTTGAAAGTGTGGAGGGACAGCACAGGAGTGGGAGACCATCGATGAGGTGGATTGATTCAGTGACTGGAGTAATGGAGGTGGGTGTGTCAGGGGCAAAATGGCACAAGACAGAGCAGGGTTTAGGGCCATTATACATAGGGTCGCTATGAGTCGCAGGCGACTCGATGGCACATAACAGCAACATAGTTTAATATTATTACTTTAGATTGTATTTTTTAGATACTGTATTATTTTAGATATTACTAAGTTTTTCAGCAATGAATTTCTGTTATATCCATTCATTTCAAGAGTTCTTTACCATATGAAGCTTCTACCACATGGAACTTGTACCACATGGAGTTGCTTTAAAATTTTCCTCTTGTAATAGCAACATCTGTGTCATCTGAAGTTTGGAATCTGTTGTCTACCTCCCCCTCCTCCCCACCTTATTGAGAATAGATAACATCTTCTTGGTTTCTTGTATGTTTGATAATTTTGTGTATTTTCCTAAACAGCTACACTATAGTAATAATATTATTAATAACATTTAAGCTATAATATTACGTTGTGAGAATCAAGGCTCTGTTCAAATCCTGGAAGAATACTGATAATTTTTTATCAGGCAATCAACTTAACTAGGCTCAGACTAAAAATTTAGTTTCATATGGGTAGTAATTAGTCATAAAAGTTTTCACTGCATATTTTTTGGGGTACAGATAAAACAATTCTTGGTATACAGGCATACTTTGATTTGTTGTACTTCACTTTATTGTACTTCTCTTTTTCTTTTTGTTTTTAGCAAACAAAACACAGTTGAAGGTTTGCAGAAACCCTGCATTGAGCACACCTAACAGTGCCATTTATCCCCCAGCATGTGCTCACTTCATGTCTCTGCAAAATGTGGTAGTTCTTGCAATGTTTCATACTTTCATAATGCTGTTGCATACTTAATAGACTACATTATTGTGTAAATAAAACGTGTACATACTCTGGGAAAACAAAACATTCGTGTGACTAATTTTATTACCATATTCACTTTATTACAGAAGTCTGGAACTGAGCCTGCAGGACATGAATTATGAGGACAAGACTAGAGGAAAAACTATCCCTCATAAGGGAAAATGTAGCCACTGAAGTGCTCTCAAGGCTCTCTGTTCTCTTTAACAAATTCTGCTTTCAAAGGAAACTATTTTTTTTTTTTAAAAATCAAAGCCTAATGAAGGTGGATTTTTAAAATTGGCTTTCTACAATAATTTGTATACATTGTGTTTGATTCATGTACATTGTGTTCTATACAATCTTTCATTTCCACTGTTTTTCATACAAAAATTCACATACATGAAATTTTATATAATTAATTACTATTGATCTATGCATATTATTAGGGAACTCTTCTGGCCTCATGGCAAG
>NW_006399810.1:14386217-14388884 GCF_000299155.1 Elephantulus edwardii | reverse complement strand
ATCAACAAATGAATGGATAGAAAAGTTGTGGTATATTCACACAATAGAATATCATGTGCACTTAAAAAACAAAGAACTCATGAAATATAAAATAGGTGACCATGGAGAACATTGTGCTGAGCGAAAATAACTTAGTCACAAAAAGACAAATACTGCATAATGCCACTGTTATAAAACAGGATTGACATGGGAGATGGGGGAGACTAAGGAAAGAGTGGATAATGTACACGACATTGAAACAGATGAGGGAGAGAATGGTATATAAGGAATCTACGATTAGGTATTATTGGTATGACAAGAGTCCAGAATAAGAGCTGCATAGTAAAGTGGACTTGGTGTGGGGATTGTATAACAATAAAAAGATTTTTTCCCCCAAAGAAAAAAGCTAACTGGGGTGAAGGGGCAGGGAGTAAAATGTGCAACAATGAATGAACGGAAATCTATAAACTTTCATTAAAATATGAGTTTTTTTAATGCAGTTTTATCATCTAAAAAAGAAAAAAATCATTGCTCCTTAGTGCTGCATAGTATTACATTGTGTGAATGTACCACAATTTCTTAGTCCATTCATTTGTTTATGAGCAATTATTCTGTTTCTATTTTCTTGCTATTGTGAGTAACATTGCTATGAACATATGTGTACATTTCTCTATTCATGTCTCAGTTCTAATTTCCTTGGGGTATATTCCTAGCAGTACAAAAGTTGGGTTATGTGGGATTTCTATGTTTAGCTTTTTGAGGAAATGCCATACTACCTTCCAGAGTAGCTGTGCCTTTTTATAATCCCACCAAGAGTACATGGAAGTTCCAATCTTCCTACATCCTCTCCAACATTTATTGCTTGCTGGCCTGTTAAATTTTGCTACTGTAACTGGGGTGGAAGTGTTATCACATTGTTGTTTTGATTTGCATCTCTCTGATTGCCAGGGATTTTTAGCATTTCTTTATGTGTAACATCTGAATGTCTTCCTGTGTGAGAAGTCCTTTCATATCTTTTTCCCATTTTGCCTTTGAGTTATCGGTCTTTTTCTTATGGAAGCCCTTTAAGTTTTTATTATGTAAATTTTTATTATGAGATACCCTTGTCTGAGATGTCATTGCCAAATATTTTTTCCCAGTCCACCAGCTTTCTTTTCATCATATTAGAAAAGGGGTTTTTATGTACAAAGTGACTTGATTTTTAGAAGGTCCCATGCATTGATTCTATCCATCCTGGTTGCACATTTCTGACTATATTTGTAAAACTATTTATGCCATAGGCTAGGCTTCTAAGTTTCATCTCATTTTGTCTCTTATGATCCTCATGGTTTGGAGCTTTACCCTTAGGTTTCTGATCTACCTTAAGTTGATTTTTGTGTATGGTGTGAGATGTGGGTCCTGTTTCAGTTTTCTGCAGCTAGATATCCAGTTTTGCCAGCACCATTTGTAGAAGAAGTCACACCCATATTTGATAGGTTTTGGCTTCTTATCAAATATCAATTGATCATAGGTTAAAATCTGAATTCTTTATTCTATTTATTCTTTACTCTATTCCATTGGTTTATGTGTTTTTCATTGTACTAATATCATGAAGTTTGATTACTATAGTTTAGGACTATGTTTTGAGATTAAGAAGGGCATACATCTCACTTTATTTTTATTTTTCAGAAGAACTTTGCTTATTTCGGGTCTCTTTCTTTTCTATATAAACTTACCAAATGGCTTTTCTACAGCTTTGAAAAATGTGTTTGGTATCTGTATTGGGATAGTGTTGAACTATCATCAATTCTGCAGGAGAAGAATGGGCAATCTCCTCCTGTGCGATTAACTGCCTCTGAAAACCCAGCGGAGGGTCAGCTATGGTTCGGTTATGACTCTACTGTACACAACAACAACATCACCAATTCTACTTAAATTATTTCAAAAACCTGAAAAATAAGGAACACTTCATTCTATCAGGCAAACATAACCCTACTTCCTCAACCAGGCAAAGGCATTACCAAAAGAGAAACTATTGACCTTTATCTCTCATGAATATAGATGCAAAAATCCTTAACAAAATGTTGGCCAATGAAATCCAACAGTATATTAAAAATAATAAATCACCATCAAGTGGGATTCATTAAAAGTCTGAAAACAAATCATGAGACCGTAGACTGATGACCTTATTCTTAGGGAGTTGTGGTGCTAACCCGAAGGCCACATCTCTCTGGTGACTGGACTTCGCCAGTGACTTCATCGAGGAAAAAAGGGCAATCTCTTCCCTTGCTAGTTACAGCCTTGTAAATCCAGTGGAGGTCAGCTATGAGTCCTTTCCAAATCATCACAATGAGTTTGAGTATCTTACTACTACATCAGGATACTACAGTATCCTGTATGATACTGTGATTACAGTTTAAAGAACTCTAAATTTTAAAGCCTCTTTAAAAAGTCTCTAAGAAAACCTAAACACAGCTAAAGAACCAAACACAAGGAAGAAGTTCAAGCTGCTTTGAAGGAAATAGCAAAAAATAAGGCCCCAGGAATAGATGGTACGCCAATTGAAGTATTTCAGATAACAGATGTTGCCCTGGATGTGCTCACCAAGTGGTGCCAAGAAATCTGGAGAACAACCACTTGGCCAACTGACTGGAAGAGATCTATATTTGTTCCCATTCCAAAGAAAGGTGACCCAACTGAGTGTGGAAA
>NW_006399810.1:14376396-14384178 GCF_000299155.1 Elephantulus edwardii | reverse complement strand
GCGCAGGAGGGGAAGACCCTCTATGAGATGGATTGACTCGGTGACTGGGGTAATTGGGATGGGTGTGTCAGAGGCAGTGATGTTGGGGCAGGATAGAGCAGGGTTTAGGTCTGTTGTGCATAGGGTTGCTATGAGTCGCAAACGACTCGATGGCACATAACAACAACAACAGAGGAAATTTTAGTTTCTAACACTTACAGAAAACAATGAATACTAACTTCTGAAGAGATGAGCCTAGCACTTCACAAAAGTGTTTATCCACTGCCTTCCTTTTGCCTGAAGAATCTTTTGCAACAAAAGATTATAATCACACTAAAAGGCAAAAACCCAATCTGAAGAGACAAAGCCAACGTGAGGACCTAACTCTGATTTTGCAGGAATTTGGGCATTATCAGAGAGAAAATTTAAAATAACTCTCATTAATGGACAATGAATAAGGAAAATAAAAGAACATCGATGTTTTAGATTGTGGAGTTGGCAGACTATTGAATAATCCATGGGCTGCAAAGAGAACAATCACATCTGTCTTATAAGAAGGGCATCCAGAATGCTCCTTAGAAGGCAGAATAGTGAGGGGTTTTTCCCCCACAGTCTCATTTATTTATCATTGCACTGTAGATTTGACAACTGAAACACAAGAGGAGGACATAAAGACCATTGAAATGCAGGAAAGGGAAGGATATAAGGGGTTCCAAATAAGGAAGACACTTTTTTAATAATTGTAGATGACTTTTTTCTATAGATTGAATCTATAGCAAACTACCAGAATTTAGAAATTAATTTAGTATGGTCTTTTTATTCAAGGACAACATAAACAAATTACAAGGCCCATTTGTTTCTATTAATATATATCATTTAGAACCAAATTTTTTAAAAATCCTAAAAATGATAGAAGTAAATCTAATAAAACTGTGCATTCAGAATTCCCTACATTGTAGACATGTGGCATGACAGGTACTTTACAGGTTTGTGGAAAATGTTCTTAGGACCTAATATTGTTGCCTCTGTGTTTGGAACAAAGAGAGAAGAAAAACAAAGATGTAAAGTTAGTTAGTCCAGAGGATTAATAGAGCATGACATGTCCCACAACCCTGGGACCAGGAAACTAGAGAGACGGTGCATGTTCATCCCTATGACCACGGTAAAAATAATCACAATAGGACGTCCAAGACAGAGTGAGAGTAAAATCAGAGACAAAATTGTGCAAATGACCAGAGTTCCTGCCTAAATAGAGACTGGTGGAAATTCCAAGATAATGGCCTTTAAACGTCTTTGATATGGAACTAAGTTCACCTTAATGCCTCACCTAAAGGATAGAAGAATAGTGAGATTTTTGTCTCACATAATTTCAGTATGTTGTCACAAGAGCCCGGTTCCTGGAAAGGGCCATCATATTTCGAAAAACAGACGGTCAGTGAAAAAGAGAGACTCTCAGTGAGATTGATTGACACAGTAACTGCAACAATGGGTTTAAGCAGAGATTGGAGAACAGTGCAGGGCTGGGCAAGGTCTCATTCTGCTGTAGATTGAATCACTATGAGCTTGGAGATAACTCAATGCAACTTAACAGCAACAATTTTATTAACATACTAAGAGATCTAATGGAAACAGCAGATAATATAAAAGAATAAATCAATATAGGCAGAGATGAAAACTTTAAGAAAGGATCAAGGAAAAAGCTAAAAATTAAACATTGTTATAGAAAGGGTGCCTTTGATTAATTCAGTTAGTAAACTGGGCATAACAGAGAGATAAATCAATGAGCCTATAGATATTCCCAAACAGAAAAGCAAAGAGAAAGATGAATGAAAAAATATATAAAGAAGAGAAGGAAAATCTGAGAACTGAGGGACAATTATGAAAAATGTAACCTTATAGAAATTTTACAGTTCATAGATCATGCCACCCTTACACTTTTTCTATTTTTTTTAAGAAATAAAGTTAATATGTTAAGAGAGGAGAGAAAATGGGTTGATACAAAATGCTCAAATGAAGCCTGAGAAATCAGGAAAAGAAATAAAACAAACCACCCAAAACAGAGAGCAAGAGCCATAAATAGAAAACAACTATAAATACGGAAGGTTAATCCAACCATACCTGTGAAGTATTTTGAAAGTAACTGGCCCACATATGCAAATATAAGAAAAAGATTGTCAAAAGGGTGCAACAATGAATGAATGGAATCCCAAAATCTCTGTAGATGTTCATTGAAATGAAAAATAAACAACCTAAATTAAAAAAAAAAACTTGTTGCAAAAATACTGCTCTGTATTTCTAGTCTTCAAGAATTTAAAGAAACGTGTAAACTAAAAGTGAAATATCATGCTAGTAATAACTAAAAGAGGAGTCATATTCATTTCTGAGCCTGGTGGTGCTGTGATTGTGTTTGCTAACCAAAAGCTCAGTGGTTCAAACCTACAAACCACTGCCTGTCTGCCTCTGTAAAGATTTACACACTTGGGAAATCCTATGGCTCAGTCCTAGTTTGTCCCACAGGGCTGCTATGAGGAAAAATCAACTTAATAATTCTGATTATTAACATCAGACAAAAACAGACTTCAGAACAAGAAATATTACCAAAGAAAAATAAGGACTTTGCAAATTTGTAAAGGGATTTACCCTCTTAAGAAGATTGGGCCATTGAGTTGTATGTATGTATCCAACACTGGAATGTCAAATGTATGAAACAAAAACTGATGGAATTTTAATGAGAAATATATTCTAGTTGGAGACTTCACACTTTTATCAGTATTTGAAAGATTTATCAGAGAGAGCAACATTAAAGATACTATAGAAGTGAATACCACCATCAATCAACTGTTTATAATTGATATTCACCAAATACTTCCTCCAACAACAGAAAAATTCACTTTCCTGTCAAGGTCACATGAAAACTTTGCCAAGAAAAGTTATATGCTGGGCAATAAAACACACTTTAACACATTTAAAAGACGAGATATCATATAAAGTATGCTCTTAGACTATAAAGAAATTAAACTAGAAATCAAAACAGAGAGATAGCTGAGAAATCTCAAAGTTTTTGGAGAGTAAGCAACATAACGCTGGGTTAAACATGAATCAGAGAAAAGAGATCAAGAGAAATTAAAAATACTTAAAAGTAAAGGAGAATTTGTGCAATGCAGCGAAATAATTTAAAAGGAAAGTTTTAGCATTGAATGAGTACATTAGAAAAGATTAAATAAAGGAATATATACTTTCAATTTTTCTAGAAAAAAGTAGAGAAGATAGAACAAATCAAATCCAAAATAATCTTAAGACAAGAAATAATAAATATTAAAGCAAAGATTAATGAAATCAAAGAGAAAGACAATAAAGAAAAATAAATGAAACCAAATTATGTTTCTTTGAAAGATCAATATAATTGCAGTTAGGCTAACTAAGTGAAAAAAGGGAGATAAAATAGAAATTGCTAGTTATCAGAAACTAAGGTAAGACCGTCACTTTTCATCCCATGGGCATTAAAGTTTATTGCGGTTTGCTCAAACTAGTAAGGAGTTGGAAACAACCCAGGTGCCCATCAACAACTGAATGGATAGAGAAGCTGTGGTATATTCACACAATGGAATACTACACTGCATTGAAAAACAAGGAACTCATGAAATATTACTCGAAATGGGTTACCCTGCAGGACCTTATGAAATATCTCAGTCGCAAAAGGGCAAATACTGTATGATGCCACTGCTACAAAATGAGACTGATAACAGGGTTGGGGTAAGACAGAAAAACTGGATAAATTGTGGATACTACATTGAAACAGATGAGGGAGAGAATAATTTAAAAGTGATGTTGTTTGTTGTTGTTATGTGCGATATATGATAGGGTATTATGGTTATCACAAGCGTCCACAATTAAGGTTGCACAGTGGAGTGTACTTGGGACAGTGGGAGGGGTGCAGGGGGATTGTATACCGAAGAAAGAATTTTTCTTTTACTTTTCAAAGAGAGGAGCAAACTCAGGATAGGGAGGAGGTTGAGCATGGAGAAAAGTGCAACAATGAATAAATAGAAATCCAAAATCTCTGTAAATCAGCAACAAAAACAACTACTAAAATATATTAAAAATAACTCTGTCCCCTAAAATATAATAATTTAGGTGAGATTGGAAAATTCCCTTAAATTAACAATGTATTAAAACTCACGCAAAGAAAAAAATAAGCAATCTGAATAAGCCCATTATTTTAAAAAGAAGTTGAACTAATAATTAATGTTCTAAAACAAAAAGCACTAGTGTTACATGGATTCACTGGAGATCTTTACCCAGCATTTAAGGAGGAAATTATTTATACTTGCAATAATTTGTTTCAGAAAATAGAAGCACAAGAAACATTTTCTAATTCTTTGAAGCTAGTATTACCTTATACCAAAACCAGACAACGAATTAAAAGAAAGGAAAACTACAAAATATGTTTATCTCATTTGTAAAATTCTTTCTCTGCACCTGTTTGTATGGTCAGATTGGAAGATGAAATAATATGTTCATCAATACAGCTGCAGATAAAATATTTTACAATTGATAAAAACACTTAAACTAACATTTAAGGGAAATTTCTTTAATGTGGTATGTGACATCTACAAAAACCTATAGCTAACTTTGAACTCAAGGGCAAAAACAAATGCTCTCCCTTCAAGCTGGGAACAAGACAAGAATGTGTCCTATCTCTTGCAGTAAAACAGCAAATGGAAATATAAGGTGTACAAGTCATAAAGGATAAATAATGAAACTCTTTCTTTGAAGATGACATGACTGTCCATGTAAAAACCACAAAAACTTGAGAAACAAAACAAAAAAAAACTTAGAGAATGGTGATAAGCAGTTATTGCAAGGCTGAAGTATGCTGAGCAGACATACAAAGACCAATTGGTTTTCTATATACTAGTCAAGAACAACTGGAATTTGAAGTTAAAAACACGATACTTTTAACTTCACTTTATTTTATGAATTTGCATTTGAAATTCACAAACATTGTGTATTATTCATGCACATTTTGTTATATATTCTTACAGTCACCTGTTTTAAACAATCATTCATATACATTGTGTTTTATAAAATTAATTACCACTGATCTATGCCTACTAATACCCCTTTCTGTTAGGTTCCCATAAGATTTTTCCTAATTCTTTCCCCCTACTCCTCCCTACCAAACTCTGTTTTCCTAGTGATTTCCTTAATTCCCCACCTTCTGGCTTTCCTCCACGTCTTACTAGTTATCCTTCTATTTTTACAATAATGATCTTATGTAATATTTTCCTTATGAGACTGAGTTCACTCAGCAAATGCTCTCTGTTGTTATGTGCTGTCGAGTTGCTTCAACTCATAGCAACCCTATCTACAACAGCCCTAAACTCTACTCTATCCTGTGCCAATCCCACTGTCTCAGACACACCTACCCCCATACCCCAGTCACTGAATCAATCCACCTAATAGAGGGTCTTCCCCTCCTGCGCTGTCCCTCCACCTTCCCAAGCTTTATGTCCCTTTCCAAGGACTGGTCCTTCCTTGCAACATGTCCAAAGTATGTCAGATGAAGCTTCAGAACCCTTGCCTCCACGGAGCAGCCTAACCCTCTCCAGGATGAACCTATTCATTTTCTTAGCAGTCCATGGTATATTCAATACTCTTCTCCAACACTACAGCTTAAAGACATCAATTCTCCTTATATTCTCCCTAGTCATTGTCCAGTTACCTGATGCATAGCAAGTGATTATACATAGCAAATGATTACAAAGATCATGGCATTTATCAGGTGCACCTTAGTCTCCAGAGTGACACCATTGCTCTTCAGTACTTTGGAGAGGTCCCTAACAGAAGACTTTCCCATCACAATATGTCTTTTCATTTTCTGGCTGCTGGTGCCAAGAGTGTTGACTATGGAATCAAGCAAACTAAAGCTGTTAATTAACAATTGCAATCTCTTCACTATCCATCCTGATGCTGCCAGTTGGCCCAATGATGAGAATCTTTGTCTTCTTGATATTGAGCCTCAATCCATATTGAAGGCTGCAGTCCTTGACCTTCTGCAGCAAGTGCTTCAGGTCCTCCTCAGTTTCAGCAAGGAGTGTTGTGTCATCTGCAGTGCTTTCTAGACTCTGTCATGTATTAAAGTAGAGGGGAAAGAATCCTATAAATACACAGGATATACATAACTGATCAAATAGAGGTGCAGAAAATCAAAGCAGCAACAAAAAAACCAAATAGGGAGTAAAGACTTAAGAAGGGTTTACACTCAGACACGATTGTGGAGGTTTAATAGGAATATCTGGGGAGGGAGGAACAGAGGTTAGCAAATGAATAGATAAAGGAAAAGAGGGATAAAGTGGTGGTTCAATAAGATGTAAATAATGACATTGTACATTGTAATCAAAGTTATAAAACAAAATTAATATGAATGATGGCATGAAAACCAGTTTAAAAACTTACACAAGTGTCTGAATACGCATTGGAAATAATTATACTAATCAGTTTTAAGTAATACTATAAAAAATGCCTAAGGTTGAATGAGAAGATAAACCAGAAACCTCACAATAATTCAAATGATTTTTAAAAGATACAGTAAATTACATGAAGTTTCCATTGAGAAATGAAGATGCAAACAAAAGAAAAAACATCTAAAAAATTGGAAAGCTATTTCAAATCTAGGAAGACTCAGTGTTGTTGCCAGTTCTTCCCAACATGATTCAATGCAATCCTAATAAAAATCTCAGAAAGTTATTTTCTCAATATTGGAAACTGAATATAAAGATTATCTAAAAGAGAATAAATATTCAAAAATAATATTAATGAAGAACGAAGTTGGAAGACTGATACTCCTTGACTTAAAGACTTACTATACAACTACTTAGGGCAAATATGTTAAGAAAGATCTTTTTAAAAATGTTACAAACCAATGATGTCACTTGAAGACCACAATGTTCCTGACCCACATCAGATGTATTTTCCATTGTCTTGGAAACAAAAACTGGACAATGACTCTTAAAGACTATGAAAGAGGTCACACTTTTGAATTATGGTACTGGTGAAGAATATTAAACACACTGTGAACTTCCAGAATAATCTCTCTTAGAAGAAATACAGCCAGAGGGCTCCTTAGAAGTGACAGCCATGATATTTTCCTCTCCATTTCCTTGGATATGTTAATGGGAGAGACCTGTTGCTGGAGAAGAACATTTAACTTGGTCAGCAAAAAGAAAAAGACTGCTTTTATCCGCAAAGATTGACACATGGGTGCAACAATGTAGTCAAACATAGCAATGATGGTAAGGATGGTGTGGGAATGGGCAGTGTCTGGTTGTGTTATCTGTAGATGCATGGTTACTTAGCAATGACTTGATGCCATCAGAAATAACAACAACATACAACTACAGCAACAAAGGCAGGATAATATTTGTGAAAGACAGAGAATTAGATCAATAAAATGGAATGGAGGTATGGAGTTAGTCACATGATGAAGCCAAGTGATTATTGAAAAAGAACCAAAGAAAATCCAATGGAGAAGATATAGTCTTCTCAACAAACATGTGGTGGTTGTTGTTGTTATGTGCTGTCAAGTCCTCTGTGACTCATAGCAACCCTATGTACAACAGCCCTAAACCTTGCTCTATCCTGTGCCAATCTCACCATCTCCGATAATAACTCAATCCACCTCATAGAGGGCCATCCTCTTCTGTGCTGTCCCTCCACCCTTCCAAGCTTGACATCCTTCTCTCCAAGGATTGGTCCCTCCTTGCAACATGTCCAAAGGATCTCAGACAAAGCTTCAGAATC
>NW_006399810.1:14368322-14376228 GCF_000299155.1 Elephantulus edwardii | reverse complement strand
TATCAAGCACACCTTAGTCTCCAGAGTGACACCATTGCTCTTCAGTACTTTGGAGAGGTCCCTAACAGAAGACTTTCCTATCGCAATACATCTTTTAATTTCCTGGCTGCTGGTGCCAAGAGTGTTGACTGTGGAGCCAAGCAAACTAAAGCTGTTAACAATTGCAATCTCTTCACCATCCTGATGCTGCCAACTGGCCCAGTGCTGAGAATCTTTGTTTTCTTGATATTGAGCTTGAATCCATATTGAAGGCTGCATTACTTGACCTTCTGCAGCAAGTGCTTCAGGTCCTCCTCAGGACCACATGCAAGCAAGATTCTGCTGAAGATTATCCAAAAATGACTGGAACAGCATATCAACAGAGAGCTGCCAGAAGTGCAGGCTGGGTTTAGAAGGGGTCATGATACTAGGGATATTGTAGCTAATGTTAGATGGATCTTGGCTGAAATCAGGGAGTATAAGAGGATTGTCTACCTCTTCTTCATTGATTATGCAAAGGTGTTCGATTGTGTGGATTACAACAAACTGTGGCTGACTCTGAGAAGAATGGGAATCCCAGAACATTTGACCGTGCTAATCCGAAACCTATACTTGGATCAGGAGGCAGCTGTCAGAACAGAGCAAGGAAACACTGCATGGTTCAAAATTGGGAAAGAGTGTACACCAGGGATGTGTCCTATCTCCATACCTTTTCAATCTTTATGCACAACAGATTATCCAGGAGGCTGAGCTCTGCGTTATGTAGATGACCCAACCATGCTTGCTGAAACTGAGGATGACCTGAACACAAACATTCAGTAACAACTAAATATCTAAATAATAATAAGAACAATAATAATAATCATCTGAATACTGATTTCCCTTTTAATAAAATCTCCAAATGGATTGTACAACTAAATGTGAGACACAATACCATTCAACTTCTAGAAGATACTCAACTCAGCTCATTGCTATAAAGTTAGAAGCAATTCATAGTTGACCCTCCAGTGGATTTTCAAAAGATAACACAGGAAATATCTAGGTGACTTTAGCTTTGGTAAGTTACAATGCCCAGAAACAAGATCTGTAAAAGACAAAAAAATCTTTAGATTAGATTTAATTAAAATGAGAAACATCTGCACTGTGGAAAACATACTTAGGTAATGGAAAGGCAAGCCACAGAAAGTGGAAAATATTTGCAAACCACATATCTGATACTTTTATACAAAATATACAAACCGCTATTAAAACTGAAGAATAAATGATAAGCAGCCGGAGCACACCTTCTGTCTTACAGAGTAGCTATAGGTAGAAAAGAATGGCAGAATACGTAAGAGTTGTTGCAAAAATTATATACTGGGTTTAATACTACACATTAAAGTATGTCTTGATATTTGGTAAGGTCAGGAAAACAAACAGATTCAGCTTGGAGAGGATTAAACCAAGCTACTCCTTGGAGGCAAGGATTCTGGGGCTTCGTCTGACATACTTTGGACATGCTGCCAGGAGGGACAGGTCCTTGGAGAGGGACATCATGCTTGGGAGGGTGGAGGGACGGCGCAGGAGGGGAAGACCCTCTATGAGATGGATTGATTCGGTGACTGGGGTAATCGGGATGGGTGTGTCAGAGGCGGTGCGGTTGGCGCAGGATAGAGCAGGGTTTAGGGCTGTTGTGCGTAGGGTCGCTATGAGTCGCAAACGACTCGACAGCACATAACAACAACAACAATTCTCCTTTATTTATTTAACTTTTTCAAAACTGCCTTACCCATATGTAGATTTTTCTTTCTTCAGTGAACCTATCATGAGTTATTATTCAGATCATACTGAATTTATGAAAAAAAAGGAAAATTTACATCTTTATAATAGTAAATTGGCATATCTGCGTTTATTAATTATATTCCTTTTATATATTTCAAATATTTTAAGTATGTTCAAATGGCAAAAAGACACATGGAGAAATGCTCAAAACCACCGGCAATATGATAAATGCACATCAAAACCAAAATGAGGTACCATCTCACTACGGTAAGAGTGGCAAAATTTAGCAGGGCAGCAAGTAATAAATGTTGGAAAGAATGTGGTGAGAAAGGAACTCTTACACATAATTGGTTAGATTGTAAAATGGCACAACCATTCTGGAAGGCAGTTTGGGACATCCGCAAAAAAGCTGAACATAGAAACTCCATATGACTGAACTATTCCACTACTTGGAATATACCCTGAAAAAATTAGAACTGAGGCACAAACAGAAACTTGTACACCAATGTTCATAGCAGCATTACTCACTATCACAAGAACATTGAAACAGCCGTGATGTCCAATCACCAATGAATGGATTGAGAAATTATGATACATTCACAAAATGGAATACTATGCAGCACACAGGAGCAATGGTTTTGTAAATTATTGCCTAACTTAGGAGAGCCTGCAAAGCATTATGCTGAGTGAACTAACTCAGTCCCACAAGGGTAAATATTGTATAAAACCATTAATGTAGAATGAGTGTAAGCAGAGGAATGAGGATGTCCAGGAGGAGAGGGGATTAACCATGGAGTTTCACAATTTGATAGGGGTTGGGGAGGAAAATTGGAAGAATCTGTTCTGGAAAGCAATGTATTCAAATCTTCTAAATAAAATAGTATAATAAAAAAAATGGTACAAAAATATGAAGTAATAATACACAAAGTTCAACAGTAATTATATAAAATACAACATATAGAAATGATTGCATAAAACACAATGTACATGAATGAGACAATAAAAAGAAAGTTTGCATGTAAATCAATAAAAATTTCCCTTTAAAAACCAGTAACAAAAGTTAAATATTTAATGTTCATATTTGTACATTTTCTTGGTTTTATTAATGGGAGAATACTATTGAATTTTCTGTGGTCTAGTGTTGTAATCTTAAAGATTTCCTCTTTCTTTGATCAACAATCAACACTCTTGGTATCAGCAGTCTGGAGATCAGGATACATATTGCATCTGGTAAGTCTGCTATTAGGGATTTTTCTAAAATATTGAAGAGCAATGAGGTTAATGTGAAGACTAATGCATGCCTGATTAAGGCTATGTATGGTCTTTTCGATCACTTGCTACAATAAATAAGGTTGGTAGAAGAAGAATTGATGCCTTTGAACTGTGTTATTGGAGAAGAGTACTGAATATCCCATGGACTCCCAAAAGAACAGACATGTCCTGGACAAAGGGCACCCAGAGTGTTCTTTGCAGGCAAGGATGGCAAGCTTTGTCTCTCATAGTTTAAACATCTTGCTAGAAGAGGCTATTTCTTGGAAAGAGCCATCATGCTTGGAAAAGTGGAGGGTCAGTGAAAGAGAGGAAAAGCCCCTAGCAAGATGGATAGAAACAGTGGCTGCAGCAATGGACTTAAGTGTGTCGGAAATGATAGGAGAGGGTTGAAGTCTGTTATTCATAGGGTAGCTATGAGTTACATTTGACTCAATAGCACTTGACGAGAACAAGAGGCTGGTCAATAGGATCATGTGTATTGTTTCCATGCAATGTCTTTAAAGATAAAGACATGCTCTTCATTCCTTCTGCCATACAACTGTATGTAATATAGCCTTCATGCCTTAACTTCTTGCAGCTACCTTGGACAATAAACTAACCTTGCAATGAAAACCTCACAAGGCAAGAAAACACAATAGAAAATTCCCTACTATAATGTAAAAATACAATTGTCCATATCTGAGCTTCTGAACTGTTAGAAATAAATTTCTATCTGTGCTGTAATGTGGTTCTTCTATTTGTCAGCTGCTGTATGGGAGAAGGATAGACAATCTTCTGTGAGATTTCAGCCTCCGAAAACCCACTGGAGGGTCAGCTATGGGTTGGTTCTGACTCCATAGTACACAATAAAACAATAACAATAACAACATTGGTTTATGTACTTATGGCTAAAACAGCCTCACAAAACTTGTCCAGGTGAAACATGCATTCTAATTGCTATCTAGATGGGATCAAATTGACAATTAAAAAAATTAAAAAAAGTTAATTTGGAACAGTTCAGAAGAGGAGAATAAGAAAGGCTGTGCAACTTGAGGAATGTAATCAACGCCTTGTATTGTATTGTTGTTATATACCATTGAATTTCCTGCAACTCATAGCAACCCTATGTACAACAGCTCTGAAACCTGCTCTGTCCTGAGCCATTCTCTGACTCCTACACATGAACCCCCAGTTATTGTGTCAATCTATCTCCTTTGAGATCGTCCTCTCCTGTGCTGTTCCTCCACCATTCAAAGTAGGAAGTCCTTCTCCAAGGACTGGTCCCTCCTAGCCACATGCCCAAAATATGCGAAATGGAGCCTCCAAGGAGAAACTTGGTTTCACCTTTGCCAAGACAGATCTGTTTGTAAAGCTGGCAATCCATGGCATTCAATACTCTTCTCCAACACCACAACTCAGGGCATCAATTCTTCTTCGTCATCCTTAGTCATTGTCCAGCTCTAAGATGCATAGCAAGTAATTGCAAAGACCATGGCAAGGATCAGGTGCATCCTAGTCCCTAGAATGGCATCACTGCTTCTTAGTACTTTGGAGAGGTCCCTGAGGCAGATTTTCACACATGTAGAATTTCTTACTTGGCATATGGCTCACTGTGTATATTCTTAACAACTATGTGGTTGAGATATGCCCTCTAGTCAGAATGGACTTGTAGCTGACCCTCCAGTGCGGTTTTAGAGGCTTTAAATAGCATAGGAGGATATTGCCTATCTTTCTCCCAAAGAGCAACTAGTAGATTCTAATCATCTGACCTTTGTTTGACAACACAATTCTTTACCCACTAGGCCTTTAACAACAATAAAATAAAATAAATGATTTAAAAGTATGACTAAGATAAGGAAGACTTGATAAATACCAGATGAATGCTATAAATCACACACGGCATTAACATTCAAAGGTACCAATAGAATCTTCTAAGTTAAATGAAAGTTTAGTAAGAAATCAAATACATATTCTTGACCAGGTGGCTGACTAAATTACAAAAATAAAAAAAAGGTATCTAATTGGAGAATCATCACAGATAAAATTAAGAGTTAACTGATATATGATTGGCGAAGCACTTGGGTAGAAGCCAAAATGACTGAATTCTTCAGTTGAAAATGTATAGGCTAGGAATGAACTTGATAAATATTTAATTGTTCTGAGATTTGAAGTTATATTAGGGACAGATCAGAGCCTTGCATTACTACAATATAAATCACCTTCGATCTGCATTAGCAATCTTAAGAGTTGAAAAATGAAAAGGAAAACTTAACTAATATAACCTACTGCCTTAGGAGAAACCAGAAATTAAACCAGAAATTTTGTTAAAGAGGAAAACTGTGATGATTTAAATATTTTTCCCTATTCCATCAATAAGTTTTAATATTTTATTTTCAGAAAATGTCTTTCATGAAGGAGTTTCATGAGGGTAAATCTGACATGAGAAATGAGAGAAGAAATCTTTGCTTATAATTTTTTATTTAAAGTTTAATCTCCGATTGTTGTTGTTCTGTGCCATCAAATTGCCTGTGACTTATAGCAACCCTATGTACAATAGTTCTGAACTCTGCTGTTCTGAGCAGATCTCACTGACTCCAACATACCTAATCCCACTGGCCCACTTATCATGTCAGCCCATCTCATCGCGGGTTTTCCTCTCCTGTGCTGTCCCTCCACCCTTCCAAGTATGAAGTCCTTCTCCAAGGACTGGTCCCTCTTGACCGTTTGCCCAAAGTAAGTGAGATAGAGCTTCATAATGCTTGCCTCCAGGGTAAAACTTAATTTAACCCTCTTCTAGACCGACATGTTTGTTCTCTTGGCAGCCCATGGTATGTTCCACACTCTTCTCCAGCACCAAAACTCAAAGGCATCATTTTTTTTTCTATCATCCTTAATCATTGTCCAATTCTCTGATGCATAGCAAGTAATTCCAAAAACCAGAGTATAGATCAGGCACACCTTAGTCTCAAGACTACTTCCATTGCTCCTTAGCACTCTGGAGAGGTCCTTAAGAAGTCCCCAGTGCAGTTTGTCTTTTGATTTCCTGACTGCTGGTACAAATAATGTTGATTGTGGAACTGAACAAACTGAAGTTGTTAACAGCCTCAATTGCTTCACCATATCATGGTGCTGCCAATTGGTCCAATCACTCGAGATAAATCTGAAAAGAGAGCTGATTGGGAGCCAACTCTCCGTATGGAGTATGATAAAAAGCATTCATGTATTAGTTGTTGGTACACACTTCACTAAACACTTATATATCTTTAAAATCCATTGGTTGTAATAAAAATGAAGCTGGCCTACATGAAAAGGCTTATTTCAGAAATGGTCACATCAACACAGAACAATATTATCATTTTTATTAATTTTCTTTTTCTCTTCCTCCTAAATGGCAAGTGTCATAGCCCTATGAGTGTTTATGTGCTATAGTATACCTACATATGGTAGAACTATAAAAATTATTTCAATTAAATTCTTGGACAAATATGAGAATACTAATTTAGATTGTGAAGGAAATATAATTTTTAACTTTGTTGTGAAAATACTGCACACTGAGGCACACCTAATCCTCTTAATTTAAACCTAAACTCATCTTTCTCACAAGTCCAACAAAAGCTGAAAAACAATATAGACAAACTTTGCAATTAAACAAGTATAATTTTTTTAAAAAAATCAGGAATTAAGGCAGAGTCTACGTCCATTAAAATCTACCCTTCTTCCTTTGAATAAAACTTAGTGTATGGCTGCCCAGTTAGAATGCATTTCTCAGATACCTGTCAGATGTGTCCATTAAAAAAAAAAAGTTTACCAATGAAAAAGTTACAAGAGGTAAACATTTCTTTTGTATCATGGTCTAAATGTCTTCTCCACACTCTGTCTATATCTATTCCAGTTCCAACTATGTTGATGATAATGGAATCCTAGAAGATTTGTGAGCAACAAGATGGAAGGAACCTGGATCCTTGAGTGATAGACGAAGCTGCTATCCCACAGTCTATTCTTCTTGTAATTATTATATGAAAACTAAATAGCATATTTGTTAAGGATTTGTGTTGGATCTCTTTATTGTAACAATTTAGACTTTATCCAAGTAGAAACAGTGCATGTCTCACTCATTCTAGACAATTTGCTAGAATGGCTGGAGATTATTTTCTGTATGCTAGGAAAATAGGGGAAGATTAGTTGCACTGATTCCAATCATTTAGGCTGCCACATTCTGTCATACTTCTGAACTTCATTTTACAAAATCTATAATTGAATTTCACATATTAAGACAAAGCCACTATTGTTGTTGTTATGTGCTGTGTAGGAAAGAACAACTCTTAGTGATCCTATAAGCAACAGATCTGAGTGCTGACCTATCCTATGTCATCCTCATCACCTCTGACATACTTGAGCCTTTTATTGCAAAACTATGTCTAGTCATTTCATGGAGGGTCTTCCTCTCTTTCGCTGACCTTGAACATTTCCTAATGTGATGTTCCTTTTCAAAGAATATTCCTTTCTAGCAACATGCCCTAAGTATGTAACATAAAGTTTCCCCATCCTCACCTCTACAGAGCACTCTGGATGCACCTCCACCAAGACATATCTGTTGGTTCTTTCAGCTGTGCATGAGATATTCAATATTCTTCTCCAACACGACAAATCAAGCTGATAGATTTTTCTTACATAATCCTTATTCACTCACCATCTTTCAAACATACAAGTGATGAAAAAACTATAGTCTGAATCAGACACACCTTAATCTTCAAATTGACATTATTGCTCCCCAGTAATTTGGAGAATCCCTGACAGCAGATTTTCCCAACACAATACATCTTTTGATTTCTTCACTGTTGTGCCTAAAGTGTTAATTGTGGATTCAAGAAAGATGTCATTGTTGTTGTTGTTGGTAGTGGTGGTGGTGGTGGTG
>NW_006399810.1:14365101-14366662 GCF_000299155.1 Elephantulus edwardii | reverse complement strand
CCTCCAAGGAGCAGCCTGGTTTAACCCTTGCTACTTTCTGAAATATTTTAGTATTGACCATTTCTTCTTGGTATAATAATTATGCATTTCCTTCATCTTCTTTTGATGCTTCCACAAATTAATAAGTCTATCCCAACTGAATTTAAAAGTCATCTCAAGATTAGGTTTGAGGCACTGAACACTAATGAGTAGGATCAATTAAGTTGTGGTATAACATCAAGGACATCATCCATGAAGATAGTAAGATGTCATTGTATTAATAGAGGAGAAATAAAAGAGGCCAAAATGGATGCCACGAGAGACTAAAAATTGCAGTAAAGCATTGGGAAGCCAAAACAAAGGGTAAATAAAATGAGAAGTGAAAGAGATGAACAGAGGATTTAAAAGGCCAATTCAATAAGACAAAGGAAATTACGATAATGGAATTTGCAAAGTGCTAGCGTTCTAGAATAAAAAGGAAAGAATTCACTCAGCAGTTCTCAAGTTGAGAGAATTTAAAAACCAATATTATGACTAATTGATACAACGAACAGAAAACCAAACCTCATTGCTGTTGAGTCAAAACCAATTCATAGCAGACCCTTTGACAGTATTTCAGAGGTTGCAAATCGCACAGGGGAAGATTTCTCATCTTTGTTCTTTGAAGAAGCTGATGAATTAAAACTGACAGAAAGGTTCCACTTTAGGTTGGCAGTGCAACTCCCTATATACTTCACTTGTTATGCATCTGAGAGCTGGACAATGAATAAGGGTGACAGAAGAAAAACTGATGCCTTTAAACTATGGTGTTGGTGAAGAGTACTGAATATATACTCTGGATTGCTAAAAACCCAAACAGATAAGTTGGAGAAAGTGCAGCCAGAATGTCCCTTGAAGACAAGGATGATAAAGCTTCATCTCACATACTTTGGGCATGTTACTAGGAGAGATTCATTGGAGAGGGACATCATACTTGGAAAGGTGAAGGAAGAAAGGGCAAAAGAGGGAAAGAGCCTCAATGAGATAGATTGACACACTGAGCAACAATGAGCTCAAGTGTGTCAGAGATGATGAGAATGGCAAATTACAGGACAGGGCTCAGATCTGTTGTTCATGAGGTTGCTATGAGTTGTTCTCAGCTTAACAACACCTAACAACAACAACAACAACAAGAACCATAGTTTCAGTCAGGACTTCTGTCATCTTCATCAGAGCTTTAAGTTTGATCTTGGTCTCAGACTGTCATTAATGATTCTGAGTCCTGTTCCACATTTACATGTCTTAGTTTCAAATTTTAATAGGAGTAGTTATATATGCCTACAATGCCTGGAAATTCAAAGCAGCTGGTGGATTTGAACCGCCTGCCTTTGGTGTGGTAGTACACATCCCTATACACTAGACCACCAGAGCACCCTAAGGATGCAGTAATATTACTAATTTCTAGTGAGTTTATTGGTTTCCTACTTTGTGATCCGGAAACCCTATGAACCTGGAGAGAGGATGAAAGGCACCCAAGTGTCAAGAACTCTCCTTCAGAGGGTTGCTATGAGTCTCCTGCGACTCGACAGCACTTAACAACAAT
>NW_006399810.1:14363788-14364461 GCF_000299155.1 Elephantulus edwardii | reverse complement strand
CCCACCCCCTAGCCCCAAATAGAATCCACTCTACAACCCTCATTGCATACTCCTACGATAAAAATAATGCCCTAAAATATTTAATTTTGTTTTAAAGAATCTTCATTAAGTTACCTGTAAACCCTAGTAGTCTAAAACTCTGATGAAGAATCAAAGAGATCTTGTAAAATTGCTCTTTTCAAGTATCTTTCACCATATCCAATTCCTCTAGATTTCTAACCCAGGGATGGTCACGTATTGAAAGCGTTGTCTGTTGAGTTCTCACTGGTAATTGTAAAGCTATTTGGCTGCCTTTTGTTCATTTTGTTTAGTTGCTGTCATTCTTATGAGAGAAGAATCATGGAAAAATGGATTCAGAGATATGCTTTCTAGGTCTTTTTTAAAGCTGAGTGCTAATGGATGATGTAAAGTCTCAACTTTATCCTTCCTTTTGCCGGGGTTCCTCCCTGATTCCTAAAGGACATTTTAAACCCTAAGGAATGAATCAGAGGCTAGAATAGGAAAAGAGAGGAGGACTCTTAGAATCTTCTTCTCACAATCTCCATATGGTAAAATACAGAACAAACAATATCAAGCCTACAAAGAGACAACTTCATAAAAACATTCCATGCTATAACCTTTCCCCTTGCTATATAGCTCTATCTACCCTGCATGGTTCAAAATTGGGAAGGGC
>NW_006399810.1:14359290-14362603 GCF_000299155.1 Elephantulus edwardii | reverse complement strand
GTCAGATCCAATTTGATGGTACACACACAAAAATAATAAAATAAATTTAAAATAAAATAAAATTTTTAAAAACACTGGTAATTCTCTTCTATATCTTCTTGGTACTGTGTTGAATGCTACAGAGAATAAAAGGTGATTTATTCAGGGAATTTACTTGAAGGGAGCTCCAGTAAAGAGAGATCATTACACAAGAAGTTCTACAAATCCAAGAATGAAAGAATGAATTAGATGAATTTAAGGAGAGAACTGATTAAATCTGTTTTAGGAAAGGTAAGTTTATGGACTCCTGCTAATCTTTGAGCTGTAGATCTGAAAAATTGAAGAGGGATTTGTTGGCACACAAAGACAAGGAAGCAGTCATGTTAAGTGTGGAGGGGGATACACTCAAGATGAAACTCAGAGAAAAAAAAAAGGTGAGGGTGACATTCTGAGGACCTTCAGGACCCTGTTGGATTTGGACTTTATCCTGCCTGCAGATGTTGGAAGTTCTTGTAGAATTTTAAGTGAAGTAGTGGCAGGAGAGAATTTTTCTTTAGAAAGGAAGCTCCACTCTAGAGGCAATGTGGAAGATGGACTGTGGCTGTTCTTAATTGTGCAACTGACTATGAATCATAACAATCCTATCAACAACATATTGAAAACTCACCCTATTCTGTGCTGTCATCATGATCTCTGCTATGCTCAAAACAATTATTGCAGGATGGATTAGATTTTTGAAAAATAAAATTGAACATGAAAAACAAGAGACAGGGCAGAAGGACTCATCAAGAATCCAATTACATGAAAGATGTTGGTGGCCTGAAGTAAGGCAGTGTAGACTGAAAGGGTAAAATTTAGGATACATCTCAGAGGTAAAAAAAAAAAAGATAGGACTTATTAGTGTAGAGAATGAGAGGAAAAAGAATGAGTTTGTGATGTTATCTACACTTCTGGCTTAAATGACTTCCAGATTGTGGTACCTCTAATAAAGATAAGCAATAGACTTGTCAAAGAAGAGCATACATTTAATTTTATACAGGTTAGAATTATAAAGTTATTGCTATTTGTGTATCATCGAGTCACTCACAACTCATAGTAACCATATGTGCAATAGCTCTAAATCCTGCCCTATCCAGAGCCAATCTCATTGACTCTAATACACCTGATTCCCTTGCTCCAGTTACTGTGTCAATCCATCTCATCCAGGTGCTTCCTCTCCTGCCCTGTTCCTCCTCCCTTCCAAGCATGATGTCTTTCTCCAAGGAGTAACTTGGTTTCACCCTCGTCGAGACAGATCTGTTTGTTCTCCTGGTCTCCAGGATCACAATTTAAAGGCATCAGTTCTTCTCCTATTATCATTAGTCCAGCTCTCTGATGCGTAATAAGTAATTGCAAGACCAGGGCCTTCATCAGACATCAAACACAGCTTAGTCTCTATACTGACATTCTTGCTCTTTAGCATTCTGGAGAGGTCCCTGAAGGCAGATTTTCCTAATGCTATTTGTCTTTTGGTTTTCCTGACTGCTGGTGCCAAGAGTATTGATTTTGAGACCAAGCAAGATGGCATTGTTAACAATCTCAATCTCTTGTCCATATATCACGGTGCTGCCAATTAATTGGCCCAGCGGTGAGGATCTTTGATTTCTTCTCTCTCTCTTCTTTTTATTTATTGTATTAATTTTAATGAACATTTACAGAGATTTTGGATTTCCATTCATTCATTTTTCCATTTTTCTCCCATCCCTCCCCCCACAGCTCACTCTTATCTTTGAAAAGTAAAAGAAAAATTCCTTCATTGGTATATAATCCCCCACCACCACCACCGAGTATGCTCCACTATGCAACCTTCATTCTGGACTCTTGTCATAACCATAATACTCATATATCGCTTTTAAACAGTTCTCTCCATCATCTGTTTAAATACAGTATACATAATTTACCCTATTTTTCTCAGTCTCACCCCAACCCTGATAGCAGTCCCGTTCTACAATAGTGGCACTATGCAGTATTTGTCCTTTTGTCTTCCAGAGTCACCTGTTTTTAATAATATTGCATGAGTTCCGTGTTTTTCAGTGCAGCTGAGTATTCCTTTGTGTGACTTACCACAGCTTCTCTATCCATTCATTTGTTGATGGGCACTTAGGTTGTTTCCAAGTACTTGCTATTGTGAATAAAGCCGCAATAAACATGGGTGTGCATATATCTGCCTGGGTGGCAGTTCTGGTTTCTTTAGGGTATATTCCCAGTAGAGGAATTTCTGGGTCAAATGGTATTTCTATTTGCAACTTTTTGAGAAAGCGCCATACAGCCTCCCATAGTGATTGCACCATTTTACACTTGCGCCAACAGTGAATAAGGATTTCCATTTCTCTGCAACCTCACCAGCATTTGTTGTTTGCTGCTCTGTTAAATTTAGGTATTCTTACTGGGGTGAGATAATACCTCACAGTTGTTTTGATTTGTATCTCTAAGAGATAGGGATTTTGAGCATTTCTTCATGTATTTGTTGGCCATCTGAATGTCTTCTTTGGTGAAGTTTCTGTTCATATCCTGCGCCCATTTTTCAATTGAGTTGTTTATCTTGTTGTGGTGCTCGAGTATTTTATAAATTCTAGATTTAAATTCCTTATCTGACATGTCATTACCAAATATTTTTCCCCAATGTGTGGCTTCCCTTTTTACTCTGTTGGATAAGTGTTTAGATGTACATAGGGATTTGATTCTCAGAAGATCTCATACATCTATTTTCTCCTTTCCTGGTTAAGTGGCGAAACGACAACCTTTTTAACAAATGGTGCCGGCAAAATTGGAAAGCTGTATGCAGAAGACTAAAACAAGATCCACACCTCACTCCATACACAAAAACCAACTCAAAATGAATCATGGACCTAGGACTAAAACCAAGAACTATACATTTCATTAAAGAAAAACTTGGAAGAACTCTAGAAGTCCTAATCTACAACATAAAGTCTTCCAAACATCCTGAAAAATCTTCTCTCTCTTTTTAAAGATAGTATTAACTTATTTTTAATTGGTTTGCTTACAAAGTTCATATACATTGTATTCCACACTATTCTTCATTCATATTGTGTTTCATATCATCATTCTCATGCATTATGTTTTATAAAATTAATCATCATTGGACCTGGCCCATCATTACTCTGTCTTTAGGTCTGGATCCTTCCCATTTCCTCTCCCTCCCTTCCACCTACCAAACTATGCAACCCTGTGATTTCTCCCCTCCTCATCTTCAGCCTTCCCCCACCCCCTTGAGTTTCTATACATGTTTTACTAGTTATCCTTCTATTTTTACTAAACTGGTCTTATACAGTAT
>NW_006399810.1:14352141-14358715 GCF_000299155.1 Elephantulus edwardii | reverse complement strand
TGAGATCTTTATTTGAGATAATACTGACAAATGTGTGTTCCCAGTTGGTAGGCTTTCTTTTCACCCTGTTAGAAAAAAGTTTTTGATGCACACTGGGATTTAATCTTTAGACGGTCCCATTCATCAATTTTATCCTGTTCAGATTGTGCATTTCTGGCTGTATTTGGTAATCTCTTTATACCACAAACTAGGCCTTCTGAGCTTGGTCACAGTTTGTCTCTTATGAACTTTATGGTTTGGAGCTTTACTCCCAGGTCTCTGATCCACCTTTAGTTGATTTTTGTGTATGGTGTGAGATATGGACCCTGTTTTAGCTTTCTGCATATGGAAGTCCAGTTTTGCCAGCACCTTTTGTAGAAGAGGTTGTCATTTCTCCATTTGATAGGCTTTATTTCCTTGTCAAATATCATTTGACTACAGATAGATTGATTTAATTCTGAGTTCTCAGTTCTGTTCTATTGGTCTATGTGTCTGTTATTGTATCAATACCATGCTGTTTTGATTACTATCGCTGTGTAGTAGACTTTGAGGTCAGGGAATGCTATGTCTCCCACTTCATTATTTTTATTTTCAAAAATGATTTGCTTATCCGGGGTCTATTTATTCTCCAAATAAACTTGACAATTTCCCTTTCTATCTTCTTGAAAAATGAATATGGTGTTTGTAGGGATTGCATTGAACATGTAGAATATTTTTTATAAGATTGTCATTTTCACAATATTGAGTTTTCCTATCCATGAATAGGGAACATTTTTCTGTTTATTTAGGTCTTCCATTGTGTCTCACAGAAACGTTCTGTAATTTTCTTTGTACAGGTCTTTTGTCTATCTAGTTAGGTTCACTTCCAAGTATCTCAATTTGTGGTTGGCTATTGTAAATGGTATTGTTTTCTTGGTTTTCTTCTCTGTGTTTTCTTTGTTACTGTAGAGAAATTCTACTGATCTTTGGATATTGATTTTCCATCCTGCAACTCTACTAAACTGGTCCACTAGCTCTAACAGTTTTTTGTTGTTGAGTCTTTGGGGTTTTTTCTTCATGTTGAGCTTCAATCAATATTGCAAACAATCCTTGACCTTCTACAGCAAATGCTTCAGGCCCTCTACAGTTTCAGCAAGTAAAATTGTGTCATCTGCAATAACACAGGTTGTTGATGAGTGTTCCTTCTATCTTGATGCTGCATTCCTCCTCAAAAAATGCATGAAGATTGAAAGGTATGGAGACAGTGCACATCCCTGGAACATTATTACTTACTTTGCAAATGAAAAGGCTGAAAATGTCAAGTGATTTATCCAGGTAAAGCCTGAATCTGAATTCAGACTGCCCAGTTCCAGGGTATATGCTATTGGATGTTATATATCTCATCTCTTTCCTTTTTTAGGAAGTTGAATGTAAAGATCTGAAGTTAAGGTGTGAGATATGAGCTGATACATGGATTTTAAGGTCATCACTTAAATTCCTTGCTATTGGATTGGAGCTGACTCATCAATGGCCCTCTATAGGGATTTTGGAGGTTGTAAGTGACACAAGAAGATATTGCCCATCATTCTCCCTAGGATCAACTGGTGGCTGTAAACTGCAGAGAAACAAAGCCTTAGAGTTAGCAGAGCAACTTCATAGGGACTATGCCACCAGAAGGTGATATACCATCAGGCCATGCTCTTCATTTGCATAAAGATATGGTACAGTTGTGGATGTTGTTAGTGCCATTAAGTCACCTCCAACTTACAGAGAACCTATGTACAGAGGCATAAAGCCAGGCATAGTAAATCATTTAGTTGAAACAAATTTACTTGTGTGGGGGAAAAGAAATGATCACATTATAAGATTATATTGCCATAATGAAAAAGGTATAGGATTCATACAAGCATCAAAGTCAAACTCATTGTCATGGAGTCAGAACTGACTCATAGCTGACCTTCTAGTGGGTTTTCAGAGGCTAATATTTACCTTTCAGAGTAGCTGATGGATTCAAACAAAAATGCCTCTGAATTGGCAGTGCAACTCTTTGCCCACTAAGCCATAAGAGCTCCCAAAAGAAGCATAAGGAGAATAAATGTGTATTAAACTAGTTGTAGATAAATGAGGGAATGCTGAAAGCATTGTGTTATAGATGGAATTGTGTTTCCCAAAAAGTAATTTTTAAATTTTACTCTTAAGCTTATAAATCAGTTACACTTAACTGTGCTCATGCAAAACCTGTACTTGGACTAGGAAGCAGTAGGAAGAACAGAAAATGGAAATACTGCATCATTCAAAATAAGGAAATGAATGTGTCCTGTACTCATACCCTCTCAATCTGTATGAAGAACAGATAATACTGGTGGCTGCACTTTATAAAGAAGAATGTGGCGTCAGGATTGGAAAAACCCATATCAACAACCTGCATTATGACACAATCTTGTTTGTGTAAACTGAGTTTGAAGTGTTTGCTGCAGAAGGTCAAGGACTTCAATATGGATTGAACCTCTACATCTAGAAGACAAATAGTCTCACCACTGAGCCAATTGTCAGCACCATGATAGAGAAGATATGGTAGTTGTTAACAATTTCAGTCTGCTTGGATCCACAATTAACAGTCAGAAAATCAAATCAAAAGACAAATTATAGGAAATCTGCTGCCAGGGACATCTCCAAAATGTTAAAGAGCAACAATATCAGTCTAGAGACTAAGGTGCGAATCAGGCCATGGTCTTGCAATTACTTGCTATGCATCAGCTGGACCCTGACTAAGGAAGACAGAAGAATCAATGTCTTTGAATTGTAATGCTAGAAAAGAGTATTGAATGGACTGCCAAGAGAACAAACAGGTCTGTTCTGGTGAGGGTGAAACCAGGTAAGGATTTTGATGATCCATCTCACATACTTAGGGCATGTGGCCAGGAGGGACTAGTCCTTGGAAAAGGTCATTATGCTTAGAAGAGTGGAAGAACAGCACAGGAAAGGAAGACCCCAGATGAGATGGATAGACACAGTGAGTAGGGTAACGGGGGTAGATATGTAGGAGACAGTGAGATTGGCTCAGGATAAGGTGGGGTTCACAGCTAATTGTGCAAGATCCATCTAACACTGGATATGATGCCACAGCCTCTTCTAAACCCAGACTGCATATCTGTCAGTTCTCTGCTTATGTAGTATTCCAGTCATTTCTGGATAATATCCAGCAGGATCTTGCTTGGTGTGATACTAGTAATATTATTTGGTAATGTCCACACTCTGTTGGGTCACCTTTCTTTGGAATGGGAACAAATGAATATCTCATCCAATCAGTTGACCAGGTGGTCTTCATTCAGATTTCTTGGTACAATTTGTTGAGTGCATTCAAGGCAGTATCTATTTGTTGAAATATGTCAGTTGGTATGACGTCAATTCCTGGGGTTTTGTTTTTGGCAATTCGTTTAGAGCAGCGTGAACTTTCTTCTTCATCACCAGAGATCCTTGATAATATGCTGTTTCATTACATTCTTCTGTGACAGCCAATTCTTTTTTGGTATAGTGCCTCTGTATACTCCTTCCCTCTTCTTTTGATGTTTCCTGGGACATTCAACATTCTGCCTTCAGTATTCTTAAGTATTGCAAATCGAGGCTTGGATTTGTTCTTCAGTTCCCTCAGCTTAAGAAATGCTGAAAAGAAAAAAAATGCCAAAAAGAAAAAATGCCAAGAGAGAAGAAAAAATTGAATTTGTCAATGACCTTATTTTACTTGGATTCACAATCAACATCCACGGTAATAGCAGCCAAGGAATCAAAATACATGTTTCATTGGGAAAATCTGATGTCAAGAATCTATCCAGAGGGCTAAAAAGAGAGAATGTCTATTTAATGACTAAAGTTTACCTTACAAATCATGGTCTTTTCAATTACTCCTGTTTATATAATTTATTCTGAAAATATTAAAGCAGGCTATTTATGAGAAGCCAAATACTTAACTAGTTGTAAAAGTCCATGCTTTCTATTATCAGTTCTGTGTCTCAGTTCCCCAATTCCTCTATGTCCTGTGGAATTGAAGATTTGCTAGAAGGTCCTCCAGAGACTCCGACCCCTTAGGGTAATGACTCATGTGACTGTAAGTATGCAGGCCAGTAGAAACTGATGAGCAATAGGCCAGGTTGGTTGCAGAAGGAAGCTTAAACACAGTCATGCTGCTCTTCCTGTGTTGGTGTTTTCACACATTCTCTAGTGTGGAGAGTGCCCTCTTTATATTGCTGTTTCAGATATTGATGATTAGCAAGACCATGTGTCTTTAGTTAAGGTAGCTGGAGATTAGAGAGGGCTAACTCTAATGGCTTTTTAAAAAAGCCAACTTTTAGGCTAAACACTACAGCACACCCTCTGGCTTTTCTTAGCCATTATTTCTCATTGTCTGAAGGATCAGCCTTCCCCTCACCATCATATATATTTAGGGAAATATGTAAGCCATTTGGATTGTTGTTTTTGTTTTTAAACCACAAAAAAACCTGCTTTATTCCTTAGGTCATAAATCCCCTATTTTAGATATCCAATTTTTAATTTGCCCAGTCTCATCAAATCAGTCCTTGGAGAGGGATATCATGCTTGGTAAGGCGGAGGGACAGCACAAGAAAACCCTGGGTAAGATGGATTGGCTCACTGGGGTAATGGAGATTGGTGTATCAGAAACAGTTAAACTGGCTCAAGATAGAGCAGTAGGACATAGGGATTCTATGAGTTGGCGTCGATTCAGCAGTACATAACAACAATAACAAACCAATACCCCAAGGAAAGAAAATGTCTTTTTCTCTGAAGCATCTTCTGTTACAGTTGAATCTGCATCTATATACAAAGATCCAGTCCAGAGCAAATCATCAGGAAACACTAACCCTCAGAATGAAACATCTCTTCATCTGTTGGGGTTTCTAGAAACATATTCCCCAGTCATCCATGGCTAGACCCAAATAGGCATCAGTGGCCAATTCAAGAGTCCACACATCTTCCTCTTTCAGATAGGTTGGTCCTTTTACTCACCTTTATCCCCACATGGGTTAAGTCAGCACATCAGGGATTCCCAGGACTCCCTGCTCCACAAACTTCTATCCCTTTTTCATTTATCCATTTATCAGGCTAGGTGGACAATGCTGAAAGAACAAGTCCAAATTCAGTCTGTCTCTTCATCCCTGTATATCTTCCACTTCCACTCATCAAGTGGGCCCAGGTGGTCACTATGAGTTGAACATGCTTGCCAGCTACTACTTGCCTCAGTTTCACTGCAAAAGTCTCTTTTTCTGCTGTTTGAAATGGGACTAGACAACTAAAAGTTCAAAGTGTTCCAGCACAGTTTTCATGGTGCGTTGAAGAGGATGGCATGGCTGCAGTGGTAAAGAAATAAATATGTGCTAAAAAAGACAAGATAGTTAGCCTTAAAAGCTTTGTGGAAAAACTAGGAAAAAGAGCCCAACAAGTAAATGGAGAGTAGGTCTGAAAATGGTTTACATTCAAATGATAAGTCATTTTTTTTTCCTTCTGCAATATAAAATGCTGGAGCATGTTAACAGCCTAAAGGAAAGGGCCAATAGAGAAAGAAATGTGTAAGTCTCAGAGAAAAGGATAAAATAGATAAAAGGAATCACAGCAAAAATGGGAAGTGATGGAGTAATGTGAGATTTCCCAATGAACTCTGAGGTTCCTCTACACTCCACAGCTCCTCAAGGGACATGACCAATCATCTACCTATAAACATCTTATTACCCTCCAGAGAATTTTAAAATGTGAAAAATAACTGCAAAAATAGCTATTCTTTCCTCTTTAATGGCTTCCGTTGCCCATGAAGTAAGATAGGCTAACATGGGTATAAAAAGAAATTTAAATCCAACAGAGTTATGCCTGGAAAGGGGGAATAAAGTAAATGAGTACTCTACTGATGTATTCCTCTTGGAACCCTTTTTTAGATGATAGTAACTTGGATTCACTTGATCCCCAGCAACCCCTTAAGAAGGTGCAATGTTGTTAGAAGCTAAGAGGGCATTGCTGCTGAAGAGAAAATAAAATTCTGTATTATAACCCAGGCTAATTGCCTCCTGAATTTTATTAGCTGTAAAGCCCTTGTATTTATTGCATTTTCCTGCCATAAATCTTCCAGGTTGCCTGGTCCTCACACCCTTCTCATGGTTTTCATTTCACTTCAAACCATATGTTTTGAATGGTTTAAATATGGATAGAGCTCTGCTTTTCCTCTAACTTTTAATCTAAATATAATTTTATCTTTATTCAAGTTAAAATTTACTGATAATCAAGCATGTATGTCTATTCTAAAGATGGAGTTCACTGCCAAAGATTTTCTGTGGGAGGCCTCAGCTTTCAAGTGACGTTTTCATGGTGTTTCATGTGAAAAGATTGACTTCCTATTGGGGTCTCTGAGCTTTCCAATAACTTTTGGAGTCGTACTTTATAAGTTACATCTTTTAAACAATTGAAAACAAGAAGCTCTGGGTTAACAAAACAAAACATTGTATTGAGGCCAGCGAGAACGCCGCCGCCAGACGGGAGAACGCCGCCGCCAGACGGGGTTCCACCGCGAGAGGGGCCTGGAAGAGACCCAGGAAGAACAACAGCCAGCCACCTA
>NW_006399810.1:14346607-14349751 GCF_000299155.1 Elephantulus edwardii | reverse complement strand
AAAAAAAAAACATTGTATTGAGACAACTATTTAATTTGTGTTGGCAAATTCTCTATTTTCTAGCTCAATTATACCCATTTTTCCCGGGCAAAAAAGTTTCCTTTTTTTAACTCCACAGAAATGTTCTCCCTTATCTACTTTTAAAAGATTTTGGACTAAACTCAAAAAGAGTACATACACTAAAAATGCAAACATACTCCCATCAATTAGTTTCTGAACTACAGTGATTCTATCAGATTTCCCAGGCTGTAAATCTTAACAGGACAAGACTTTGCATTTTTCTCCTATAGCTGCTGGTGGATTTGAACAACCAAAGATACCAACTTTTTGGTTAGCAGAATAACATACCATGGGCTGCAATTTTTTGTTGTTCATAGGTTTGGGGTTTTGGTTGTGGTTTTGGTGTGTTGTTTTTTTTTTTTTTAAATTTTTAAGTCTGACCTCCAAAAACTCATAGTGAAATGTAAAATATTCCAATGTAGTAATTTCTTTATTTAACCAAAAGCCGGGACCTTTTATTATTACCATTATGGTTGTATAGAACCATTAAATTCACTTATTAACTCATCTGCTTAGGATATTGGTGAGAAATGCCTTGAAAATTGATGAAGATTATCCAGCCTATAGACAAGTAATATAAATATAATAAAATTACAAGAAAGACGATATACTTAAAATATGAATATGTCTTTTTCTGGTCTCCATAAAATGACTACATGTGACAGACACTGTCACTGACAAATGGGGTGACACATGACAAGCAGAAGGACAATTTTTTCCCCACAGACAAATTCTCATTTTCTTTAAAAATCCTATTTCTTCCTATCCAAGAGTGCATGAATAGAAGTTCATAGTAAAGTAAATAAAAATATATTCCTTTTTCCTGTTGTTTTCAGTTTCACAGATCTGAACCTTGTCCTACCCTACCATATTTATATTCTCCACATGCCCAAGCCAATTATTACAATAGTTACTGTGTCAATCCATCTTTTTGAGGGTTTTCCACTCACCCTCTATCTTTCCAAGCATGATATCTTTCATAAGGACTGGCTTCTACTGATGGCATGCCCAAAGTATGTGAGGCAAAGTTTCACCAGCCTTGCCTCTATGGAGCACCTTTGTAATTTCCAAAACAAATTTGAAAGATTTGTGTTAGTTCTTCTTTACATATGTATTAAACTTCACAATAAAGTCATGATTTTAGGCATATACGTAATTTGAATGTCTCTGAGAATTTGTCCATTTCATAGAACAACAATATCTGGAGACTAAAGTTCACCTAATCCAGGCCATGGTCTTTGCAATTATTTACTATGCATCAGAGAATTGGACAATGGTTAAAGATGATAGAAGAAGAATCAATGCCTTTGAGATGTAGGAGTGGAGAAGAGTATTGAACTACCAAGAGAACAGACAGGTCTTTCCTGGAGCCAGTGAAAGTGAATTTTTCCTTGGAGGCAACAATTTCTAAGCTCTTTCTCACATACTTTGAGCATGTGACCAGGAGGTTCCAGTCCTTGGAGAAGGACATCATACTTGGAAGGATGGAGGGACAGCGCAGGAGAAGAGGATTTCAGATGAGATGAATTGACAGTTACTGGAGTAATGGGGGTAGGTGTGTTGGAGTCAAAATAATTGGCTCAGGATAGGGCAGGATTCAGAGCTATTGTGCATAGGACCACTATGTGCTGCAGGTGACTCTACAGCACCTACCAAAAATGATAAGAGCAATCTAGGTTTTTAGTATATAATTGTTTGTAGTATTGTTATGTATGTATAATTGCATGTAGTATTGCTTTTTAGAATCCTGTAAATGACAGATAATAACATTTCCCTATATTGTACCATCCTTAAGATCGCAGCCATTCTACAGTCCATTGTTAAATCACTGCATCAAATTATCTCTTTGAAGGTCTTCTTTTTTGCTGACCCTCTATTTTTGCATCATGATGTTATTTTCCAAGCACTTGCCTCTCTCAATACTGTGCCTAATTTGTGTGAGATGAACTTTTACCTTGGTTGCACTTGTTCTAAGAGTGATTTGTTTATTATCTTGGTAGTTGTTGTTGCTAGATGCCATCCTGTTGACTAGGACTCATATCAATCCTATTAATAAATGATCTGAAGGTTGCCCTTTGCTGTGCCATCCTCACAATGGCTTATATACTTGTGCCCTCTAATATAGTCACTGTTGCGATCCATCTTGTTGAGGGACTTCCTCTCCGTCACTGGCGTTCACCCTTTCAAGAATGATGCCTTTTCCAAAGAACTGGTCTCTCCTAACAACATGGCCAAGATAGATTAAATGAAGTTTCACCGCCCTTATAAATTTTCACCTCCTTATAAGGAACACTCTAGCTGCACTTTTTCCAAAATATATTTGTTCATCCTTTTGGGAGTCCATGGGATATTCAATTCTCTTATCCAACACCAAACCTCCAACATATAGATTCTTCTTCTGTCAACCTTTGTCCCCACCAAGCTTTCAGACGGGTAGCAAGTAATTGGTAACATGTTAGTCTTTAAAATGATAACCTTGCTCTATAAGACTGAAAATGGTCTTTGACAACAGGTGTGCCCAACTTGTAATTTCCTTTTCTAAATTTTTCTTTTTAAAATTAAAAATTTATGGGTAAATGGAAAGCCAAATAACTCTGATTGACATGATTGTGTTATAAATTAAATTTTATCAGTTTCTTGAAAAAAATAAAATGAAAATACAACATACCAAAACCTCTGGGATGCAGTTTAAGGCAGTTCTCAGGGGGGCTGTTCATAGTAATTGGCACACACAAAAAGAAGAAAGAAGAGGGGGAACATCAATGATCTAACTCAAAACCTTCATCAAATGGAAAAATAACAACAAAAGAATAACAATCTAATCCTACAGCCCCTAGAAGAAAGGATATTATAAGAGCTGAAATTTTTAAAAAGCTGAAATAAATGAGATAGAGAACAGAAAAACAATTAAGATAAGCAATATCAATACAATTGACAAACTACTGGCAAACTTAACAAAAAAATGAGAAGACAAAAATAACTTGATTAACAAATGATAGAGTTGATATCACAACATTAAGAACCATATACTATTAAATCCACATATCAGAATACTATGAAAAGCTATGTTGTTGTTGTTGTTAT
>NW_006399810.1:14340787-14342172 GCF_000299155.1 Elephantulus edwardii | reverse complement strand
AACAACAACAATCTGTGTTATGCAGATGGCACAACCCTGCTTGCTGAAACTGAGGAGGACCTGAAGCGCTTGCTGCAGAGGGTCAAGGACTGCACACACACACACACAACTTACTTTTTTTCATTTACTTACTAATAGCTATAATTGTATAATGGAAATTTATTCTTTGATTTCAAGTTATTTTGGCCTTAATTAGTTAATCAAGTGATAAAATGAGCATATAATTGTGATATGTCTTTTTGAGAGTGCATCTTGTAATGAGGAGAAAAGAGCAGGAAACAGCATACTGAGAAGTAAGGCCCTTAACATGAAAGAGAGAGGTGAAGGAAAAAAGAAAACATGGCAATAAAAAGAAACATTGGCCTATTATTATAGGAATTGAGAACCAACTAAGAGGACTCATACTAATCACAAATCTTCTTAATACTAAATTGGTAAAAAGAATAATATGCAGAAAGACATCCATTACTGAACTGTTTGTTGGGTAATAGGTGATAGGAAATAACTGAAATGGAATCTTCTGTGAGGCAATTCTCCATGCTTCTCATGTTTCTGTATATCTTTTTTTGTTTGTTTCTGTAAAGCTTAAGAACAAAGGCTTGACAATATTTGTTCCAGATTATATTTTCAAAGCTGTATGTATAATAAGCAAGCTCAACTTTGGAAATAATGTCTCCTTCTAAAGACAAAGAAAGTTCAATAAAGTCTCCTGTTGGGATAAATGCCCCCTAATCTCTGGTTGTCCCTCCCCTAATGCACCCCATTGCATAAACAGATGTCATTTGACTCTTGTCACATAATCACTTGGGAACTGGGGTTGTGAGTGATAAATTTTCCTTTATCTTTAACCCGAGAGTCTCAAATCTTCTAACACAATTCACAAAATTGAGATATGCTTAATGTTACCAGTCAAGGAGGGTAAAATTTCAGACTTTTCAATGTTATTGACAGAATCGTGGAAATAATGGTGAGTAGACAATTTGTTACCTAAGTGTTCTAAATGATGATATTCTTCCTTTAAAGAAATCTAAAATTCAACAAAACGGGTATGTTTAAGGAGGACATTTGCTTTTTTTTTAAAAAAAAGTTGTTCTCATTGTTGTTGTGATGTGCCACCGAGTTGCCTGTGACTCACAGTGACCCTATGTACAACAGCCCTAAACCCTACTCTATTCTATGCCAATCGCACTGCCTCTGAAGCATCCATCCTGATTATAGAAGGAGAATTGACGCCTTTGAGCTGTGGTGCTGGAGAAGAGTATTGAATGTTCCATGGGCTGCCAAGAAAACAGATTCATCCTAGAGAGGGTTAAACCAGGCTGCTCCTTGGAGGCAAGGATTCTGGGGCTTTGTCTGACATACTTTGGACATGTTGTAAGGAGAGA
>NW_006399810.1:14336433-14340687 GCF_000299155.1 Elephantulus edwardii | reverse complement strand
AAATGAACAGGTCATAAAAAGATTTCCCCATAAGAAAAGACCTGGACCAGATGGCTTCATAGCTGAAATCTACCAGACATTCTGAGAAGATCTATCATCAATTCTACTTAAAGTATTTCAGAAAATAGAAAAAGGAGGGACACTTCCATAATCATTCTATGAAGCAAGCATAATCTTAATACCAAAACCAGGCAAAAACATTATCAAGAAAGAAAACTACAGACCAATATCCCTCATGAATATCGATGCAAAAATCCTTAAAAAAACCCCTAGCCAATAGAATTCAAAAGCACATCAAAAAAAGTAATTCATCATTACCAAGTGGGATTTGTAATAGATATGTAAGGATGGTTCAACATAGGAAAAACAATCAACATAATTCACCACATTAGCAAAGCAAATGGCAAGAACTATATGATCCTAGCAATTGATGCAGAAAAGGCATTTGACAAAATCCAATACCTCTTCCCAATAAAGACACTAAGAATTGAGAACCCAGAATTGGCCCAGCTATCTATGGTCAGCTGATATTCAAGAAGGAAATAAAACCTATCTAATGGGGAAATGACAACCTCTTCAACAAATGGTGCTGGCAAAACTGGACTGCTACTGACAAAACCATGCAGTGTTCCGTTGTTCTGTTTGCACAACAGCCAGCCGCCTCGTCCATGTATAGGTTCTGCATGAGCACAATTAAGTGCTCTGGGAATCCCATTCTTCTCAATGTCAGCCACAACTTGTTAAGATTCACACAGTCAAATGTCTTTGAATAGTCAATAAAGCATAAATACACATTCTTCTGGTCTTCTTTACTTACAGCCAGGATCCATCTAACATCAGCAACGATATCACTGGTGCTATAACCTTTTCTAAATTCTGCTTGAACTTCTGTCAGTTCCCTATCTATGTACTGTACTAGTCATCTTTGAATGATCTTCAGCAATATTTTGCTTGCATATGAAGGGAGTATGACAGGGTTCCATTCCTTTGCCCCCTACCTCACTCTTCCCACTAAATTCTATTATCTTAGTGATTTCCATCTTCCTCATTTTCTGTCCCTCTCCTCTTTTCTCTTCCCCTTTTGAACATTTATACACATCTTACTATTTAGCCTTCTATTTTTATAATAATGGTCTTTTAAAAAATATTATTCATTATGTGTGTAACATCAAATCAGGTCTGACTGGTACAGGAGGAGATTGTCCCTCCTTTATCCAGCAGAGCATCTGGTGGATTCAAACCGCGTACCTCTGGGATTGCAGTGCAGCTTCTTGCCACTATAATAATGGTCTTATACTGTATTTGTCCTTATGGGATTGAGTTAGTTCACTCAGCATGATGATCTCTAGACTCTTCCATTTAATATAGTATTTTACAAAATTGTTATTCCTTAGTGTTGAATAATTCCATTGTGTGGATGTACTACAACTTCTTAATCTATTTGTTATTGATAGGAATTTGAGCTGTTGTCATTTTCTTGCTATTATGAATTATGCTGATAGATATCTCCATTCCTGTCTCAATCCTAAATTCTTTATATTCTTAATTGTGCAATAGCTGGGTCATGTGGGCTCTACAATCAACACTTTTGGCACCAGCACTCAGGAAATAAAATGATTAATTGTTCTGGGGAAAGTTGTTGTTAGGGATCTCTCAAAAGTACTGGAGAGCAACAATGTCAGTCTGGAGACTAACGGATCCCTGATTTAGGCCATGTCTTTGCAATTACTTGCTATGCATCAGAGAGCTTGACAAAGATCAATGATGACAGAAGACTTGATGCCTTTGAGCTGGGGTGCTGCAGAAGAGTATTGCACATATCATGGACTACCACGAGAACAGAGAGTTTTATCCTGGAGAGTGTGAAACAAGGTGACTCCCTGGAAGCAAAGATTTTGAAGCTCCATTTCACCTACTTTGGTCATGTGGCCAGGAGGGACCAGTCTCTAGAGAAGGACATCATGCTTGGAAGGGTGAAGGGACAGTGCAGGAGAGAAAGACCCTGAATGAGATGGATTGACACTGTAACTGGGATAGTTGGGATATGTGTATAGGAGATAGTGAGAGTGGCTCAAAATAGAGCAGAATTCCAAGTTATTGTATATATGGTTGCTATAAGTCTCAGCAAACTCAATGGTATGTAACAACAACAACAGATATCTATGTCTAGCTTTTGTTTTCTCCCCTTTTTTGTTATTGATTTGATCACAAATTGCATCTTTGTGTTTTTTTCTAAATAATACAGATTTATAATTCTTTTAAATATACTTGTCTATCAAACTAAAAAGTTTAGCAACATATTAAAAATACACTAAAACTGACTTTTACATTTATCCTTGCAATTACCTTTTACTAAAGATCTTCATTTATTCACATAACTTTCAGGTGCTTTCCAAATTTTTTTCATGTCCACCTCAAAGACTTTCATTTGTAAAAGAGATTTATTTCTGAAGAACACACTCAACTTACAATTATCTCTTCTATTTTTTTTCCTTTCCACATCACAGACTTCTGCTTGTATAACAGATTTCTTTCTAGAGAACACACTTAACTTTTCATTATCAAGGAAAAATTTTCTTTCATCTTAATTTTTGAAAGACAATTTCAAAGAACATAGGATTAATTCTTGGTTGGCCTTTCTTTCTCCCCATCTTTGAGTACTTTAAATATGTCATTCCATTCTATCCTGTTCTCTCTGGTTGCTGATGAGAAATTAGCTGGTCAACTTACTGAAGTCTCCTTAGACATGACAAGTCACTTTTATTTTGTCCTTTACAAGAGTTTATTTTTTTACTTTTGAATGGTTGATTATAATGTGGCTCAGTTTTTAGCATTTCAGATTCATCTCATTGTGAAGATGTTATTATCCTTTAACATACAGCTCAAATTTTGTCAAATTTAGGTCATTTCATCTTTTTTCAAATAGCCCCTAGAGATATGAAGAGAAAGAAAACTTCATACAGATAGGTCTTGTCTCTTTTCTTCTAAAGTGAACTCCTCCTCAACGACCCCTCACATACACACGCAGACACCAAGTTATCATCAACTTAGAAAAGTATCCTACAGGGAGAAGGCAGCTATCTGTAAGCTGGAATAGTTCTGTCCAAAAGAACTGAATGCTACATAAACCCTTTAATTTATTGGATCAAAACTCTACATTTTTATCTTGTTACCCAGTTGGTGAAAGTTTAGAGAACAGCCAGCAAAGTTATAGATCAATCAATATACATTTCTCTGTACATTTTTGTTATTTAGCTTTGTGGTTCCCATAATTAAAAATTAGTTTGCTGAATTAGAGAGCAAATGAGTAAGCCTTAGTTTTCCACATAGTTCCTAGACCTCAGGATATAAAAAAATACCAGTCTAGCTAGACTGACTATGGAGATATTTGAGGGGACAGGAAGCAAAAATCGAGTGTCAAATATTTATAACCTTACTCCAGCTCTGTCTGACTTCTGAGAGCAAAAGTTTCTAAAAAGTGTAGAAATGGTTGTTTCTAATAAACCAAATTACATTGGAATGTATGATTTACTCTTTAAAGAAATTCTGATAAAACGTGTCTATAACATATTTCTCTTCCTTTACATTCTATATTCCCTAGTCTGCTAGTTTAGTTATACTCTAATTTCAGATAAGAGATTTATCTCAGCAAGACATTCCAAGACTGTTTTTCTCTTGTCTACTGACACTGGACCCAGGAACTTGATTGCTGAGAACACCAAGGAAAATTACATTTTCAGGAAGAATATCTCCAGTGGCACTTCTAGAACTACACACATTTTATGAGTTAATGAGTTTCTGGGGCCAATGGTTCCCAATGCATAATTTATGCAATTACCTTTAGTTATCTTTTCCAGAGAAAGCTATGAAAAATCCCTACAAAGAAAATAGAAATAAATCAGTCTTTTCTTTTAATGTTTTAGATGTGACCGTTTTTCCTTTTTATAGATTATGGATTTTTTATATATCATTTTTATAGATTAGGTTTAGCTTAAAAATACAGAAAATGTCTTAAGAAAGTGATAAAACAGGAATCTACTCTTCAAAATTATTCTCTCTCAGGGGATCTCTGGTGGCCTAGTGGCAAGAAGCTGCAACTACAATCCCAGAGGTGCACGGTTCGAATCCACCAGATGCTCTGCCAGGGAAGGAGAGGCAATCTCCTCCTGTACCAGTCAGATCTGATTTGACGGTACACGCACACAAAAATAATAAAATTTAAAAAAATTATTCTCTCTCTCTTACACACACACA
>NW_006399810.1:14305369-14332448 GCF_000299155.1 Elephantulus edwardii | reverse complement strand
GACATGTTGTAAGGAGAGACAGGTCTTTAGAGAGGGACAGCATGCTGGGTAGAGTGGAGGGACAGCGCAGGAGGGGAAGACCCTCTATGAGGTGGATTGATTCAGTGACTGGGGTAATTGTGATGGGTGTGTCAGAGGCAATGAGATTGGCACAGGATAGAGCAGGGTTAAGGGCTGTTGTACATAGGGTCGCTATGAGTCGCAAACGACTCGACGACACATAACAACAACAACAACATATCTGTGGGAAGAATTGCTGGAGAAGCTCGGTATCAGCTGTGAAAACTAGGCCAGGTGCTGATTGTGGAACAGACCACAAGCTACCCATATGCAAGTTCAAGCTGAAGCTAAAGAGGTTTAAATCAAATCCGCAGAATTAGAATTTGACCTTGAGTCTATCCCACTCGAATTGCAAAACCATCTCAGAAGCAGATCTAAGACCTTGACCATTAATGAGCAAAGACCAGATGAGCTGTAGGAGGATATCAAGAATATCATCCAGCGGTCCCCCTTTGGGGTGTAAGGGACTGGAGCGGAGCAAGGCGCTTGAAAAGCTATGAATGACTATCCCCCAAAAAAGGGAAAAGAAGACTGTACACCCTTCTCGTTATTCAGATTCCTCTGCAATAAGCAGGATTGTAGATGGAGTGAGTGGAATTTTTCCTGATCATTGTTACAGTGTCTGGTCCATAAAACAGCCGGATTTAAAATATTTTTACAACAAAGGTACTGTCGAGTCGACTGCAACTCCTAGCAAACCTATGAAGGATGGATCTGTCCTGTGCCGCCCTCATTACCTCTGGCACATGTCAGCCCTTTGTTTACAGTCACTGTGTCAATCCATCTCATCGAGGGTCATCCCCTCCTTTGCTGGTCCTCCACTTTTCTGAGCCTGATGTCCTTTCCAAGCATGGGAATCCCGTACGACATGCCCAAAATGATGAATTTGATACAGAGGCATCAAATGACTTGCCAAAAATTTACAGATGGAATCAAGGCCAGAAACCAAAATCAGAACTACCTGGTCCCCAGCCTCGTACCACACTGCCTTTGCTACAGAAAAGTCGAGTGATACTGAAATTTATGATGAAGACTGTGACTCACCTGAGTCTGTTAACCAGCAGACCCAAAAGGAGAGTCCTATAGACGTTCACGCCGCTGAAGATGTTCCAATCACTGCAGAGGTCCATGTAATCTCTGAGGATTACTACCTAGAGACAGAAAACAATTCTTCTGAGAGTCTCCACGACCAGACTGATGAAGAGCCACCAGCTAAAATTTGTAAAATTCTTGACAAGAACCAGGCTTTGAATGTGACTGCCCAGAATACATGGCCTTTGCTCAGAGCTAATAGCAGCTGCCTCTATAAATGCGTACTTTGTGAGTTCAACAGCAAATATTTTTCTGATTTTAGCAGCATTTGATCCTGAAGTATAAGTGCACTGACTCAAATGTCTATTGAGTCTACAAAGAAAGTTTCTCTAGCAACATGTTTCTGATTGAGCACGCGAAACTCCACGACGAGGATCCGTACATTTGTGAATATTGTGATTACAAAACAGTCATTTTCGAGAACTTCAGCCCACACATTCCAGACATTCATTTAGGTGACCACCTCTATTGGGGTGAGCTGAGCAGCGTGACGTGCAGTTCTCCTCGAGCAGTGAACTCCATTTACGTTTCCAGGAGCACAGCTGAGATGAGCCATATTTGTGTCAGTTCTGTGAACATGAGACAAATGATCCAGAAGATTTGCATAACACGTCATCAATAAGCATGCATGTAAACTAATAGACCTAAGTGATAAATACAACAATGGAGAATATGGACAGTACAGTCTGTTAAGCAAAAGTACCTTTGACAAATGTAAAAGCTTCTTCATGTGTCAAGCGTGTAGCTTCTGGAGCAGACTTCAACAGGCTTGCAGCTGTTGAACACATGAAAATTTTCCCTCATGTTTGTGATAACTGTGGGAAAGGCTTCTCAAGTATGCTAAAATATTGCAAGCATTTAAGTTCACATTTACCTGAGGGAATTTACTTATGCCAGTAGTGTGAGTATTCAATAGGACAAATTGAGGATCTTAAAATACATTTATATTTTGAACATTCAGCTGATGTACCTCACAAATGTAGTGATTGCTTGATGAGGTTTGTAAATGAAAGAGAGTAAGTCACCTTCCAGTTCATGAGACAACTTGATTGTCTTTTGTATTTATCTTACATAATGTCAAGGTAAAATAAAATATGACAACTGATTTTTTTCATGATAAAATGTATCACTTTTAAGATAAAAAATATAGAATATCATCCATAAAGAATACGAAACGTCATTACAGAGGAGGAAGAAACGACCAAAATGGATGTCAAATTAGACCTTTAATATTATAATAGCGCTTCAAGAAGCCAAAGCAAAAGGAGGGGGAAAAAATCAAGACATTAAGGAGCTGAAGAGGTTTTAAAGGGCAGCACAGGAAGACAAAGCAAAGTATTATAACGAAATGTGCAAAGAACCGGAATCAGAAAATCAAAGGAGCCAAACTTGCTCAGCATTTCTTAAGCTCAAGGGACTGAAGAGCAAATTCAAGGCTTGAGTTGCAATACTTAAGGCTACTTTAGCAGAATAGTAAATGATCCAGAAAGCATTAAAAGAAGATGAAAGGAGTATACAGAGGCCCTGGATCAAAATAATTGGCAGACACAAAAGAATTTCATGAAACAATGTATGAACAAGAAACTGTGGTGATGAAGGAAGACATTCAAGCTGCTCTAGAAGGAATAAGTATAAAACAAGGCCCCAGGAATTGACTGTATACCAATTGACATATTTCAACAAATAGATGCTGCCCTAAATGCACTCCCCAAATTATGCCAAGAGATCTGGAGGACAGCCACCTGGCCAAGTGATTGGAAGAGATTTGTATTTGTTCCCATTACAAAGAAAGGTGACCTGACAGAGTGTGGAAATTATCAACAATATCATTAATATCACATGCAAGCAAAATTCCGCTGAATATTATCCAAAAATGACTGGAACATCACATCAACAGAGCACTGTCAGATATGCAGGCTGGGTTATCAGAATTCGCAGGACTAGGGATATTATAGCTACTGTTATATGTTATATCTTGGCTGAAAGTAGAGAGCACCAGAGAAATGTCTATCTGTGTTTCAGTGACTATGCAGAGGCCTTTGACTGTATGGATCACAACACACTGGCTAACTGTGAGAAGAATAGAAATCCCAGAAAACATTGATTGTACTTATGCAAAACCTATACTTCGACCAAAAGGTAGTCATTAGAAGAGAGCAAGGAAATACATGGTTTAAAATTGGGAAGGGTGTGTCTTATTTCCATAGCTCTTTAATCTATATGTGCAACAGATCATCCAGGAGGCTGGGCTCTATGAGGAGGGATGTGGCATCAGGATTGGAGGAAGACTCATCAACAACCTGCAGATAACACACAACCCTGCTTGCTGAAACTCAGAGGACCTGAAGTGGTTGCTGCAGAAGGGCAAGGACTGTAGTCTTCAATATGGCTTGAAGCTCAACATAAAAAAAAAATCAACAAAGATTTTTTCACCACTTGGCCAATAAGCAGCATCATGATAGATGGTAAAGAGGTTGAGACTGTTAACATGTTTCATTTTCTCAGCCCCATAATCAACATTCTTGGTACCAGGAGCTAGGAAATCAAAAGACGGATTGCACTGGGAAAGTCTATTGTCAGGAACCTCTCCAGAGTACTGCAGAACAGCAATGCCAGTCTGAAGATGAAGGTGTGCCTGATCCAGGCCATGGTATTCGCAATTACATACTATGCATCAGAAATCTGAAACATGAGTATGGATGATAAAAGTAGAATTGATACCTTTGAGTTGCAGTTCTGGAGAGAAGATAATTGAATATACTATAAACGGCTAAGAGAACAAAAAAGTTCATTCTGGAAACGGTGAAACTAGGCTACTCCTTGGAGGCAAGGATTCTGAAGCTCTGTCTGACATACTTTGGGCATGTTGAAAAGAGGGATAAGTCTGTGGAGAGGGACATTATGCTTGGGAGGGTGAAGGGACAGCACAAGAGAGGAAGACGCTGGATGAACAGATTAACTGAGTGACTGGGGTAATATGGGTAGGTGCTTCAGAGACAATAGGGTTGGCTCAGGAGAGATCAGGGTTCAGAATTCTTGTACACAGGGTGGCTTTGAGTCACAGGTGACTTGACGATACATAACAAAAACAATAACATGGTACTGGTACAGCGATAGACATATAAGCCAATAGAATACAATCAAGAACCCAGAAATCAACCAACCATCTGAAATGAAATCAATTAAATGGGGAAATGATAGCCTCTTTAACAAATGACGCTTACAAAAATGGACATCCATCCACAGAAAACTGAAACAAGATCCACACTTCAAACAATACACAAAAACAACTCAGTGGATCAGGGACCTAAAAGTAAAACCAATGACTACAAAGATCATCAGAGGGGGGAAAAAATAGGAACAAATCTAGAAGCCCTAATTTATGGTATGAATAGACTTTCAAGTGTAACTGAAAATCCACAGCCATGAGAGGATAAAATAGATGCGGCCTTCTAAAAAGGAAATTCCCGTGTGCATTAAAAAAAAAAAAATATATCCAATGAAGGAAAAATGGAACTATCAATCTTTCTAGGAGGAGACTTCTCCACTCTTTCCACAGAACAGCTGATCAATTGAAACTGCTGGCCTTTTAGTTAGGGAGCCTACTATGCCCCAGGGTTTCTAGCCCAAACTCATTGTAATGTACTGTTAAGTTGGAACTGACTCATGACTGACTTTTTCAGAGGCTGTTAATCACTTGAGAGGAGATTGTCATTTTTCTCCTGCTGAGTAGTTGATAGTGTTGAATGCCTTTGGGTTGGCAGAGCAACTTCTTGCCACTAGGCCATCCCAAACTTAGTGAGAGATAGATAGATAGATAGATAGATAGATAGATAGATAGATAGATAGATAGATAGATAGATAGAGATAGACAGATGATAGATAGATTTGATATCTTTTACATATTACATAAAAAGATATCCTTTACCTATTATATTTAATACTGAATTGTTTTTGGTCAAATATGCTAATTGGTATAGCACTGGTCTGTCCATTTGCTGTGCAGAGGTAACTTGTGGTTGCTGTGAAGCTGAACACTGTGACACAGAAGTGTCAAATATGGCAATGGTTACCCATGGTGGACAGTGTTTGGTGGAACTCCCTGACTAAAACAAGCTTGGAAGCAGGACTGGCATCCACTTCCAACATAGCTTGCCTCCAGGAACCCTATGAATTCAAGATACGATCAAAGTTATACAAGTGTTCAGGTCTTTTGTTCATAGGGTCACTATGAGTTGTCTATGACTTGACAGCACTTAACAACAACAACACATACTACATTAAAAAAAAATCCTTACATATTGTTGTTGTTGTTGTTGTTATGTGCTATCGAGTTGCTTGTGACTCGTAGCAACACTATGTACAACAACCTTAAATCCTGCTCTGTCCTGTGCAAATCTCACTGTCTCCGACACACGCACCCCGATTACCCCAGACACTGAATCAATCCACCTCATAGAGGGTCTTCCTCTCCTGCGCTGTCCCTTTACCCTCCCAATAATGATGTCCCTCTCCAAGGACTGGTCCCTCCTTGCAACATGTCCAATATATCCTTTACATATTATATAAAAATATATCTCACACATCTCGGGATTTGGGGAGGAGAGAGAGGCTGAGCTTTTCTGATCTGCACACTCTATACCAGGTACCCCGGCGCACACTCGCCAGCCCGCACCCTGATGCCATTGCCATAAAAAGAGGCCCTCGGGCCAAGAAGTTTTGCATCAGCATTTGGCTTCAGATGGAAGACAAGCAGTATTAACCAACAAGAAGGCAATCCTTGAGCGGAAGTTTAAGAACTAGGACTTTTTCTCAGAACCTTCCAGGAAAAAAAGGTTGTACATTACAGTTGTACTTAACAACTTTAAATTAATGTCATACTGGCTGCATCATAAGAGACTGACAGCAGTATAATATGTTCAGAATCACAGAAATCCTGATGGCTTGAGACTTAGGCCATCACATCAGGGGCTGGTCAATGGGAGACAGGTGTTGAATGCTGTAGGCAAAAGTAGGAAGGGATGGTGGTGGAGTAAGGAAAGGGTGGATAAAAAGAAATATTAAAAAAAAAAAAAACAACATGTAGCAGGGGTGGGCAGCAACATTGAATCTATTGGTAATTTTTATAACTGGGCAAATATCTTTAGTCTGCTATTTTCTGTGAAGTGCTTGTCTGTCAGATACTATTATATATATTTAAAAATTGAGACAGACTAGGAAGAAGAATTGGCCATCCACTTCTGAAATGACAGGCCTTTGAAAACCCTATGTACAATAAAGCACACTCAGACTGTCGCTTGGACTAGCAGACATGGCAATTGAGACTGAGATCTTAGAAATGGAAATACAGAGAAGAAGGAACAGCTGTAAGCAGACGCTAGTGATTGGAACATGGAATGTGAGAAGCAAGAACGTGGGAAAATTGGACATTGTTAAGAAAGAAATGGAACGCATAAATATTGACATAGTAGGTATTGGCAAAATGAGATGGCTTGGCATGGGACATTTTGAATCAGATGATCATATGATTTACTATGCCGATGATGAAAAAGTGAGAAAAATGGGGTTGGTTTCGTAATTAAAAAAGTTGTTTCTAGATCCTTCCTGAAATACAATGTGGTAGGCAACAGGATAATATCCATACACATACAAGGAAGTCTAGTGAATACCACTATCATTCAAATATATATACACACCAAAGAGATATATACGCACCATATAGAGCCAAAGAGGAGGAAATAGAAGATTTCCTCCAACTTTTGCAGTCAGAAATTGATCAAACATGCCATCAAGGTGCATTAATAATAGACAACTGGAACGCAAAAGTTGGGAACAGGAAAGAAAGATCAGTAGCTGGAAAATACGGGCTAGGTAAGAGTAATGAGGCTGGAGATAGAATGATAGAGTTCTGAACATTCAATGATTTATTCATTGCAAGTACCTTTTATAAGAAACATAAACGCAGGGGAGCTCTGGTGGCCTAGTGGCAAGAAGCTGCACTGCAATCCCAGAGACACATGGTTCGAATCCACCAGATGCTCTGCCGGGAAAGGAGAGACAATCTCCTCCTGTACCAGTCAGATCTGATCTGACGGTACACAGACACATATTCACAAAATAATAATTTAAAAAAGAAAAAATAAAAAAAGAAAGAAACATAAACGCAGGCTATATACATGGATATCAAGTGATGGTGTGCATTAGGAATCAAATTGATTACATTTGTGGAAAGACTCACTGGAGAGGCTCAATATCAGCAGTGAAAACCAGGCCGGGTGCTGATTGTGGGACAGACCTCCAACTACTTATATACAAGTTCAAGCTGAAGTTGAGGAAAATTAAATCAAGTCCATGGGAACCAAAATTTGACCTTAAGTCTATCCCACTTGAAATACAAAACCATCTCAGGAACAGATTTGAGGTCTTGAGCACCAATGGGTGTAGACCAAATGAGCTCTGGGAGGATATAAAAAAAATCGTCCATGAAGAATGCATAAGATCATTACAAAGACTGAAAAAGAAGAAAAGACCAAGATGGATGTCAGATGAGACTCTTGAGTATTGCATTAAAGCACTGAGAAGCCAAAGCTAAAAGAAGAAATCAAAGAGCTGAACAGAAAATTTCAAAAGGCAGCCTGGGACGACAAAGCAAGATACTATAATAAAATGTACAGAGAGCTGAGTCAGAAAATCAAAAGGGCCGAACTCGCTCAGCGTTTCTTAAGGTGAAGGAGCTGAAAAACTAATTCAAGCCATGCTTAGCAATACTTAAGAATACTTTGGATAGAATGACAAATGATCAAGGAAGTATCAAGAGAAGATGGAAGGAGTACACAGAGTCACTGTATCAGAGGGAATTAGCTGACACAGAAGAATTTTATGAAGTAACATATGAGCAAGAGTCTATGGTAATGAAGGAGGAAGCAAGGAATTGGCAAAAACAAGGCTCCGGGAGTTGACGGCATACAAACTGACATGTTTCAACAAACAGACACACTGCCCTGGATGTGCTCACTAAGTTGTGCCAAGAAATCTGAAGGACAGCCGACTGAGTGGAAAAGAAAGATATTTGTTCCCATTCCAAAGAAAGATGACCCAACTGAGTGCGGAAATTATCAAACAATATCATTAATATCACATACAAGCAAGATTCTGCTGAAATTTAACCAAAAACATTTAGAACAATATGTCAACAGAGAACTGCCAGATGTGCAAGCTGGATTTAGAAGAGGTCATGGTCCTAATGATATTATAGCTAATATTATATGGATCTTGGCAGACAGCTAAGAATACCAGAAGAATCTTCATTGACTATGCAAAGGCTTTTGACTGTGTGGATCAAACCAAGCTGTGGCTGACTCTGAAAAGAATGGGAATCCCAGAACATTTGATTGTGCTAATGCGAAACCTATTCTTGGACCAAAAGGCAGTCGTTACAACAGAGCAAGGAGACACTACATGGTTCAAAATCAAGAAGGTGGTCCGTCACGGATGTATTCTGATTCTGTCTCCATACCTTTTCAATCTGTATACAGAACAGATCATCCGAGACGCTGGGCTGTACGAGGAGGAATGTGGCATCAGGATTGGTGGAAGCATCATCAACAGCCTGCATTATGCAGATGACACACCCTGCTTTCTGAAACTGAGGAGGACCTGAAGCGCTTGCTGCAGAAGGTCAAAGACTGCAGCCTTCAATATGGATTGAATTTCAACATCAAGAAAACAAAGATTCTCACCACTGGGCCAATTGGCAGCATCAGTATGGATGGTGAAGAGATTGAGATAGTTAACAGTTTTCGTTTACTTGGTTCCACAGTCAACATTCTTGGTAACAGCAGCCAGGAAATCAAGAGACAAATTGCATTGGGAAAGTCGGAGTGAGGGACCTCTCAAAAGCATTGAAGAGCAACGACGTCAGGCTGGAGACTAAGCTGCGTCTGATCCAGACTATAGTCTTTGCAATTACGTGCTATGCATCAGAGAGTTGGACAGTGACTAGGGATGATAGAAAGAGAATTGATGCCTTTGAGCTGTGGTGCTGGAGACAAGTGTTGAATATACCATGGACTGCTAGGAAAACAAACAGGTTTGTCCTGGAGAAGGTGAAACTGGAATGCTCCTTGTAGTCAAGGATTCTGAAGCTTTGTCTGATATACTTTGGGCATGTTGCAAGGAGGGTCTGGTCCTTGGAGAGGGATGTCATGGTAGGGAGAGTGGAGGGACGGCAAAGGAGAGGAAGACCTTCGATGAGATGGATCGATTCTGTGACTGGAGCGGTAGGAATGAGTGTGTCTGAGACGGTGAGGTTGGCACAGGATAGAACGGCATTTAGGGCTCTTGTATATAGAGTCGCTATGAGTCGCAAGTGACTCAATGGCACATAACAACAACAACAACATATATTCGTAAAATAACAACTATAGTCTGCTCTGCATTTTCATGGCTTGAGAATTTGGACGGAGCATAGTAGATATGACTTATTTTAGTGCTATTTTATCTGAGACCTCAGGTAGAAAAGATTTCAACTTCCTGGGTTTGGTTGAAAGCCTAGGAACTGCAGTTGTATGGGAACTTCTTCATTTACCTGACAAGGGCTGGACTAAGTTGAGGGTATTGACTGAGAGATCTTTTGTTATGGCTTGAGCTTCTCATATCATGATGACTCAGATCCAAGAGGACATGTTTCCTAAAGGAATTCCTTAATGGGGATCAGGAATAAGAGAACTAGAGGCTGCATGGCATTTCACAACCTAGTCTTAGAGTTCTCTTAGGATCACGTCCCGTAAATTCTATTAATCAAAGCAGTCACCAACCTGCTTGGATTTAAGAGAGGGAACACAGACCTCAGCTCTTAATAAGAGGAATATTAAAGAATTTGGAATATTTTTTAAACTTTATTTGAATGCAAATTATAAACAATACTAAATTTTCATTCTATCATTCATAGACCTTGTGTTTTACAACATTCATTAAAATGGTTTTATGTAATTAGTTACAATATCTACTCAAACCATTATCATACGTTGTGTTATGGTCATATTTTAAAAAAACAGACACGGCTTGTTTAAAATGAAATTACCCTAGAACACTTTCTTTTTAAGGATAGTAAAAAGGGGATCAGAGAACATTTTATATCATTATGACCAGTGTGAACTTAGAATCAATGAGAAATTATGGTATTAGGTCACAATCAACTGTTTATACACTGACAGTGATTACTTTCACAGATTTAGAAAGCTAGTTATAATTTCCAAGGAAATGAGATCCAAGGCAAGTTTTGAAAGGGCACCCAGAGGCCCAGAGGTGGGAGAGGGAACCTTCAGGATACACACTGAGATTCCTCCCAGGGACAACTTGCATGTACTGAGGGTCCTTGGACAACCAAGCACCCATACTCAAGCCTTGGACAGCTCAGAAAGAAAAAGAAAGCTAGAAGTCACAATGACCTACTCCGAAACTGTGTCTTCAGTCAACGCTTAAATAAATCAAGTTTCCCCTGAATTCCTGGACTGAAAATTTGCAAACATTATGAGACTGGAATTTCTTCTGTCTGGAAAATAAAATAATAAATCCTGATTGTGTATGTCAATCCACCCACAAAATACTCAGAAGCACTTTCTTTTGGCTCAGAGTGTAGGAGCTTCTGGCTTAGAGGAGTGTTTGAGGAAGAGACTGCTTTTCAGGGACACCTAGTAATTTAAGAAGAGAAAAAATAAGGTTTAAGATCCTCGTTGTATTGATGGGGAAACTAAACCACAAAGGGTAAAGTGGCTTGCTAAACAGAATATTATGAGCGAGTAATTCCTTATCTACATGATCCATCCTTCTTGTCTGCACAATGAAGGAGATAGAGGAGATCACGTCCTACTGGAAAATGTTAAGTAGCCTTTAAACTTGATGAGTTCCACTAAGAAGTGCTTGCCTACTAATTGAAAAGTTGATGGCTCAGAAGAAGACATGGTGATCAACTTTCAAAAATCAGTGATTGAAAGTGGGACATCTCAGTTGATTAGTCTAATAATGTGCTTAATAGTTCTGAAATATCTCATTTAATTGCATAGGATCTCAAGTTGCTGTAATCAAGGATGCTTTAGGAAGAATATTAAATGATCCAGGAATTATTAAAAGAAGATGTAAAGAATATACTGAGTCACTGTATCAAAAAGAATTGGCAGACACAGAAGAATATAATGAAATAACATATGAACAAGAGCCTATGATGATGAAGGAAGAAGTTCAAGCTGGTTTGAAGGAAATAGCAAAAAATAAGGCCCCAGGAATAGATGGTATACCAATTGACATGTTTCAGCTAACAGATGCTGCCCTGGATGTGCTCACCAAGTTGTGCCAAGAAATCTGGAGAACAACCACTTGGCCAACTGACTGGAGAAGATCTATATTTGTTCCCATTCCAAAGAAGGGTGACCCAACAGTGTGGAAACTACAGAACAGTATCATTGATTTCACACGAAAGCAAGATTCTACTGAAGATTATCCAAAAACAACTGGAACAGCGCATTTGCAGAGAACTGTCAGCAGTCCAGGCTGGATTTAGAAGGGATCATGATACTAGGAATATTGTAGCTGATGTTAGATGGATCTTACCTGAAAGCAGGGAATACCAGAAGAATGTCTGTCTGTGTTTCATTGATTATGCAAAGGCATTTGACTGTGTGGATCATAACAAACTGTGGCTGAATCTGAAAAGAATGGGGATCCCAAAACACTTGATAGTTCTAATGCGAAACCCATACTTGGACCAAGAGGCAGCCTTCAGAACAGAGCAGGGAAACACTGCATGGTTCAAAATTGGAAAGGGTGTATGCCAGGGATGTGTCCTGTATCCATACCTTTTCAACCTGTATGCAGAACAGATTATCTGAGAGGCTGGGCTCTATGAAGAGAAGTGTGGTGTCAGGATTGGTGGAAGATCTATTAACATCCTGTGTTATGCAGATGACACAACCCTGCTTGCTGAAACTGAGGAGAACTTGAAGTGCTTGCTGCAGAGGGTCAAGGACTATAGCCTCCAATATGGGTTGAGGCTCAATGTCAAGAAGACAAATATTCTCACCACTGGACCAATTGGCAGCATCAGGATTGATGGTGAAGAGATTGAGATTGTTCACAACTTTAGTTTGCTTGGCTGCACAGTCAACACTCTTGGCACCAGCAGCCATGAAATTAAAAGACATACTGTTAGGGACCTCTCCAAAGTACTGAAGAGCAATGGTATCACTCTGGAGACTAAGGTGCATCTGATACAGACCATGGTCTTTGCAATCACTTGTTATGTGTCAAAAAGTTGGACATTGACTAGGGAAGATAGAAGGAGAATTGATGCCTTTGAGCTGTGGTGTTGGAGAAGAGTGTTGAGCATACCATGGACTGCCAAGTAAACAGATTCATCCTGGAGAGGGTTAAACCAGGATGCTCCTTGGAGGCAAGGATATTGAGGTTTCGTTTGACATACTTTGGACATGTTGTAAGGAGGGACTGGTCCTTGAAGAGAGACATCATGCTTGGGAGGGTGGAGGGACAGCGCAGGAGGGGAAAGCTCTTTATGAGGTGGATTGATTCAGTGACTGGGGTAATTGGGATGAGTGTATTGGAGACAGTGCGATTGGCACAGGACAAAGCAGAGTTTAGGGCTGTTGTACATAAGGTCGCTATGAGTCGCAAGTGATTTGACGGCACATAACAACATATTTGTACAATTCTTAGACTTGTAATCAATGCCACTGTTTTGTACACACAGAAACTACTGAACTGATGTATGTTTTACATGTGTATATACTCGGCAACAGCTAAATAATTTTTAGAGGAGGCAAAGAAAGAAAGAGAAAACTATGGAGCACAGTTCTATTCTGACACACACTGTTTTTGTTAGGTGCAATTAGGTGACCATGACTCAGAGCAACACGGGAAACAACAGATCCGAGCCTTGCCATATTCTGCACTCACCATCAGTCACTGTGTCAATTCATTATATGAAAGGTCTTCCTCTGACCCTCCCCCTTTCTGAGGACTGGCCCCTCTTTGACAATATGTCCAAAGTAAGTGAGATCAAGGTTATGTGTCCTCTGCATAATGCAGGCTATTAATGAGTCTTCTTCCAATCCTGATGCCACCTTCTTCCCCATAGAGACCAGCCTCCCAAATTATCTGTTTTATATATAGATTGAAAAGATATGGAGATACGATGTACATCTTTCCCAATTTTGAACTGTGCAGTGTTTCCTTACTCTGTTTTGATGTCTGCCTCTTAGTCCAAGTATAGGTTTTGCATAAGCACGATCAAGTGTCCTGAGATTCTCATACTTCTCAGAGTCAGCCACAGTTTGCTGTGATCCATACAGTCAAATGCCTTCTCATAGTCAATGAAACATGGACAGACATTCCTCTAGTCCTCTCTGTTTTCAGCTAAGATCCATCCAACATTTCTGAAATTGAGGAGGACCTGAGACATTTGCTGCAGAAAGCCGAGGACTACAGTCTTCAATATAAATTGCTCAACATCAAGAAAATAAAGATTGGCATGGGGGTTGAGAAGAATCTAAGGAAAGAGGGGATAAATAATAAACATTACATTGAAACAGATGAGGGAAATAACTACTTAAAAGGAATATATGATTAGGCATTACTTGCATGACAATAGTCAGAATAAGAGGTGCATAGAAAAGTGGACTGGGGTGCCAGAGGGAGGAAATTGTGCAACAAATTATTTAAAAAGAAAAGTGAACTGGGTTGGTGGGCTAGGGAGGAAAATGTGCAACAAAGAATGAATGGAAATCAAAGTTTTCTTTAAAATATCAATGAAAAATTAAAAAAAAAAGAAAGAAAAGAGGTCTGTTGAGGAATTGACAGCTAACCTGAGATGTGAGTGGTGTAGAGATACTAGTGTTTAGTGATCTGGGAGCTGTGAACAGAGCAGGCAGGAACCAGGCGTATTTGAAGAGCAGGTGGAGTATTATGCAGTTGCTCTAAAATATTTATTTGAGACCAGACTTACTAGGGTGGGGGTGATGGTGGAATTCTGGGTCTGTGACCCTTTCAAACACCATCCAAACGTGAAATGGAACCACTCCTCCCAGAGATCTGGCGTGTGCTTCTCCAACAGTCAACGATTCCAGAACAAAAGATCAGCTTTGTCCAAATAAAAAAGCTCATAAAGACTGGAAGAGGCAAGAAAGGACAAATGGAAACCAGGCACCCTGGAAGAAAGTGGCAGCAGTACTGTTTGCTTGAGGGGATTGTAACTGAGGAACATCAACATCATTCTTCCTTCACAGGGTTCATGAGGTACACACACACCACACACACACACACACACACACACACACACACACACACACACACACACTCATTATATGGAAGATCCAGATAAGGATGGTCCAAAGTGAAAGACTTCGAGCAGGTAGTAAGGAAAGGGAGGATTAAAAACATCCTTTAGAGGCGAAACAACTGTTACGTTACCAGAAAGACCACAACCACCACAATCACTAGCTTATACTTACTGCATATTTTCTGTAGGTCTGGATGAAAGCAAGGCTGAGGCAGGGAAAGGAGATGAGAAAAGAACTAATAACAACTCAAACTGAATTATTTTTCTATTGCCAGCTCTGTGAATTATTGCCTTTAGAGAAAAAACTTTCTAAATGACTCTGAATGTCAAATTAGAGCTAAATGCTATGGGAAGAGCACAATGAAGGAGTATATTTGGCACAGGGCAGATCCGTTCCCTACTCCTAAAAACCAAAACTGAATACTGGATTTAGCATCAGATCTTTAGTTTCATTTAGTAAATGGAATGGAACCCTCTAAGTTTATCACAGAACCTGACAAAGTCAGTTTGGGAACAGGGAACAATATATTTTCCAGGGCCAAGACCAGTATCTTCTGCCTGCATTGTTTTCAGATTTGCATTCCAATCACCCAAATGTCTTCTGGATGTCCGCCTGCAAGATACACATTTCAGAACATTTGTTTGTGCTTTTTGGTCTTGTGCCCTTGGCTCTTCTTCTTGCCAGACACCACTAGGAGGGTCCTCCTCCACATATAGCATGATTTTGGAATATGAACTGAGTTTTGGCTGTGAGAGAAAATAGAAGGAACTGAAAAAAATTCAAGATGTCTGCCTAAAATGGAAATAAAATGTGAGCTTGGGAGAAGGCCTTCATTAAATATGAGTTCAATTTTACTGTATTGGGCAAAGCAACAGGAGTTCTTAGGTGAAAGAATTCACAAAATAAAGTGAAAAGGCCAATTCTAAGCTGGTAGCTAATCACAAGATTAAATACTTGGGAGTAAATTTAACCAGAAGCAGAAGCACAAAGGATCTATTCAAAGAAAATTATAAAAAATTACTACAAGAAACAAAAAGAGACCTGGGGAAGTGGAAGAATATCCCTTGCTCATGGATAGGAAGACTTAATATTGTGAAAATGTCAATACTACCAAAGGCAATTTACACGTTTAATGCAATCCCAATACAAATACCAATCCCTTTCTTCAACGAGATGGAAAAGGCAATCTCCAGTTTCATTTGGAGTGGAAAGAAGCCCCAAATAAGCAAAACACTCCTTAAAAATAGAAGAAAAGTAGGAAGTATCTCACTCCCTGATTGGGACTGGTACAATGAGAGACACATAGACCAATGGAATTGAGAATCCAGAGACATCTATGGTCAACTGACATTTGACAAGGATATAAAATCAGTTAGGTGGGGAAACTACAGCCTTCTTAATAAATGGTGTTGGCAAAATTGGAAAACGATCTGCAAAAGACTCAAGTATGATCCACACCTCACTCCATATACAAAAAACAAACAAACAAACAAAAAACCCACTCAAGGTGGATCATGGACCTAGGACAAAAACCAAGGACTATAATCTTCATTAAAGAAAAGTTGGGAAGAACGCTAGAAGTCCTTCCAAGTATACTAAAAAACCTACAATCAGGGGGAAGATAAAAATAGATGAATGGGGCCTTCTAAGAATCAAATCCCTATGCACATCCATAAATTTCTCCACCACGGTAAAAAGGGAAGCCACAGACTGGGGAAAAGTATTTGATAATGACATATCAGATAAGGGACTTATATCCAGAATTCATAAAATAATTGAGAAAAACAACAAGATAAAGGTAAATAATCCAATAGAAAAATGGGCACAGGATATGAACAGACACTTCACCAAAGAAGACATTCAGGTGGCTAACAAGCACATGAAAAAATGTTCCAAATTCCTAGCTCTAAGAGAGATACAAATCAAAACAACTATGAGATAATCATCTCACCCCAGTCAGAATTGCAAAATGTAACAACAGCAAGCAACAAATGCTGGGGAGGTTGTGGAGAAACTGGAACCCTTATTCACTGCTGTTGGGAGTGTAAAATGGTGCAACCACTGTGAAAGGCGGTATGGCACTTTCTCAAAAAGTTGCAAATAGAAATACCATTTGACCCCGCAATTTCACTTCTGGAAATATACCCCAAAGAGACCATAACTGACATCCAAACAGATATATGCACACCCATGTTTATTGTGGCTTTGTTCACAATAGCAAGGAGTTGGAAACAACCTAAGTGCCCATCAACAAATGAATGGATAGAGAAGCTGTGGTATATTTACACAATGCAATACTATGCTGCATTGAAAAACAAGGAACTCATGCAATATTATTCAAAATGGGTAACCTTGGAGGTCATTATACTGAATGAAGTATCCCAGTCACAAAAGGACAAATACTGCATGGTGCCACTGTTGTAAAGCAGGACTGACCTCGGGGTTGGCGGGAGACTGAGAAGGATGGGTTCAATAATGTATACTGCATTGAAACAGATAAGGGACAAAACTGTTTAAGAGGGAAAATTATTAGGTATTTTTGTCATGACCTGGGGGGAGGGATTGTAAAACAATGAAAAGAATTTTTCTTTTACATTTCCAAGAGGGTAGTGTACCAGGGCAGAAGGTTGGGAAGGGAGAAAAGTGCAAAAATGAATGAATGGAAATTTAAAAAAAAAGAAAGAAAGAAAATCTAACTTCTTTATAAACATTTGTTAAAATAACAATCAAAACACTGTATTTTGGAAAAAAGGCTTCAGTAAGATGTTTCATTTGAGTCAAAAGAATTTTTTTTCACTGCTTAAATTTTTATGTATATTCCACCTTTCCATCAAATATTTTAAAAAAAATTACTTTATATTGATTTGCATACAAAATTTACATTGTATTTCACACTTCCTTTCATTCATATTGTGTTTCATATGATCATTCCATACACTGTGTTTCATAAATTTAATCCCCATTGAATTATGGCCACCATTACTTGATCTTTTCAGGTCTTTGCTGGATCTTTCTCATTTCTTTACCCCTCCTTTCTCCACCCATCCAATTGTGTGACCCTGTGATTTCCCCTATGCCCATCCTTAGTCTCTGCTTCCACTTCTTCTCCCCTTGTTTACTCACACACTTTGACTAATTATCCTTCTATTTTTACAATAATGGCCTTATGCAGTATTAGTCCTTATGAGACTGAGTAAGTTCACTCAGCATGATGTTCGCCAGTCTCTCCTAAGTTATGCAGTAATTTTTTTCAAATCATTGCTCCTGAGTGCTGCATAGTATTCCATCTATGTACCACAATTTCTCTAGATTGTGGTTGCACATTTGGGCTGTTTCCATGTTGTTGCAATTGTGAATAATTCTACTATGTACATTAGTGTACAAATCTCCATTTGAATTTCAGTTCTGGTTTTCTCAGGGTATATTGCTAGCAGTAGAAGATCTAGGTCATATGGAATTTCTATGTTCAGCTTCCTGAGAAAATGCCAAATTGCCTTCCAGAGTGGTTGTACCATTTTACAATCCAACCAACAGTGTATGAGAGTTTCTATTTCTCCACATCCTTTCCAACATGTATTGCTTTGTCCTGTTAAACTTTGCCACTGCTACTGGGATGAAATGGACTCATTGTGGTTTTGATTTCAATCTTTCTTATTGCCAGAGATTCTGAGCATTTTTTTAATGTGACTGAAAATCTTCCTCTGAAAATTACTTGTATTTTAAATCAGGAATTGAAAGCCTTTTCCTAAAATGTCTGAGTAATTATCTCAATTTGCTGGGAGTTTTATAAACTGGATTGGAGACCAAAAGAAGAGTAGTGAAAGAGGAAAGAGAATTGTATTTGTTCTGAACACATGGTGTGTGGGAGTCCCACTCTCATCCCTTCAGTTTTCACCATAGCAGAATATGCCTACTGTAAAAAATTCAAACTCTGCACTTACCACTTTAACGAGGGGAGTTATTATTAGCTTCCATACACCATGGATGTATAGAACAATTCTGAAGCCTATTCTATATAATTTCCCAGAAAACACCTGCAGGAGTAAGTCCCAAAGGTCAAAGCAACAATCATGTTTTTAATGCATCATTCTCCTTCCCCTATCTTCTTGAAAATCCACTCACAGGGAAATCCTTGTTTCAGATAGCATTTATAGAGAACTTAATTTAATACATGATGCTCCTGTGCTATAAAAACAAAACATTAGTGACTGTCTCTGCTATTGCAGAAGTGGGCTTTAGGCACATTTACTAATATATTTACCAAATGAATGGACTGGGGAAGGAAAGAGTAAAGCAATGGTAGGTGTCTTGAGAAGCAGATACTTGGATGGTTTTTTCTGTAGGTTAAACGAGTCCATGAAAATAGAAATAAGCAGATGACAGCCATGGTTATTTTTTTAAATAGAAAAAAAAATGCTGCCATTTTCCAATGATGGAGCCAAGAACGGTAGTGTTGAGAAATAGTGCCTGCTATTTTCTTCAAGGAGTATTTTTCAGCTTTGGAGCATTTTGCTGTTCCTTGAAACCATCTGAAATGCCCAAAATATAAAGGAAAATCTGTTAACTGTCTGAACATAATCTTAAAAGTTAAATGTTCACTCTCTCAATCCTTCTCCAAAATGGTCCTTAGTATACACCTTATGTGGATAGTTTTATGTGGTAGTTATTTTCCCATGATAACAACAAAAATTACATAGAATTACCTGGGGTTGGGGAAGGAATAGTGTTTCTTACTAAGGCAAAACATGCCTAGAGTGAACAAAATTTGAGCATGTAACTCAATGAATTTTGTGCCCACACATCTTCACAAAACACAAACATCCTAAGATTTCAACAAGATTTTCCCAGTGCCTCTTTCAGTCAACATTCCTACCTCAAAAGTAATCAGTACTGTGACTTCTATCTACATGGATTATTTATGTTCGTTGTAAACTATCTATCATTGAAATCTTCCTTATAATCTTTGGATCTGGTTTCTTCCCACCATAATTATATCTGTGACAGTCATATTGTAGAGTGTGTCAGTATTTTTCCCCCTCTGTTTATTGTGGTAGCACTCATTCGTTCATTCAGTGCAAAGTTAGCCCTGACTGCAAGCTGACCCTCATATAGGTTTCCAAGGCTATAAATCACACAAAAGAAAATTGCTCAGTTTTTGGATAAATGATTATAGCACAAAATTACTTATTCATTTTATTGTTGATAGATACTTGGATTATATTTAATTTCGGCTGTTATGATAACATTGCTAAAAGCATTCTTGCACGTGTATTTTGATGAGCACATTCACTCACTTTTCTCGAGTGTAAGGTTATTATATCTTCAGGTAGACATAGTCTTACTTTTAGTAAAACAGTATTTGCTAAACAGTTTTTCAGAGTGATTGTACCAATTTACATTCATGCCAGAAAGGAATACAAATTCTCATTGCCCTTTATCCTTGCCAAGACTTGGTACAGCCAGTATTTTTAAAATATCAGTTACTTCTTTGAAAAGGTAGGACTTTTCTACCCAAAATAATAATGAATTGAATACATTTCTGTATGCTTGTTAGCCATTTGTGGGTTTTCTTCTTACCCTGTGGAGAAGTTCTTGACGAGCATAGGGATTTGAGTCTTAGAAAGTCCCATTCATCTATTCTCTCCTGGTTGTTGGACCACTTTGAAAATTCTTGAGATAGCAACAATAAAAATCTTTATATCTATATCTCTATCGCTATCTATAGTCAAATTGAAACTACCTCATAACTGAACCCCTTGTGGGGTTTCAGAGGCTGTATATCATACAGGAAACGATTCCCCGTCTTTCTCAGAGCAACTACTGGATTTGAACCACCTGCCTTTGGGTTGACAGCACAATTCTCTATTCACTAAGTCACGAGAGCTCCTCAATATTGGTAAATGTTGAATTACTAGTTTTGAAATCAAAGAGCATTTGAGTGAAAATGATGGAATTGGCCCACTTTTTGAGAGGTTTTGAGCCTATGGTAACTTAGTGATAGGTACAGCAAGAATTGTCTCCATTGTTCAAAAATACACACACACAGCCTAAAAACAAAAAAGAATAAACAGGCACTTGGCCAATGTGAAACAGATGATGTCTTAGTAACAGAGCAAGAAATTCTATTTAATTCTAGATTGCTTGGAGAAGGGATAGTATCCCACTCATTTGGATACTCACTCAGTCACTGTGGGAGACTGTGTTATAACCACAACACTATTTCCCCTTTTGCATTTTTATCTGCAGTGTGACCCGAGCCATTCTTCTAGCACATCTGTGTCTCCATCTGTGACACCAGGGTATGATTTGTAACTTATTTGCCCAATAGTATAAAGTGCAAATGGCACGAAGTCTGTCCCATTCATAGTCTTTTTTTAATAATTATTTTTAATGCAAAATATATATTTTTACAGCATATTCTTCCCAATTAACTTTTCCTCATTCATTCGTTGTTGCACATTTTCTTCCCTGCCCATCTTGCCCCAGTTCATCTTTCTCTTTGAAGAAAAAAAAATTATTTCATTGTTACACAATCCACCTTAATATACATTTCTTTTTCTATAATCTTGTCATGAAAATAATACCTAATCTCATATTATTTTCATACCATTCTCTCATTCTCTCCCTCCTCTGTTTCAATCCAGTATACATTATTTATGCCCTCTTTCCTTAGCCCTCAACTCCCATGTCGGTCCCATTTTACAACACTGACAGTATGCAGTATTTGTCCTTTTGTGACTGAGATATTTCACCCAGCATAATGTTGTCCAGGGTCACCCATTTTGTATAATATCTCATGAGTTCTTTGTTTTTCAGTAGCTTCTCTATCCATTCATTTATTGATGGGGACTTGGGTTGTTTCCAACTCTTTGCTATTGTAAACAAAGCCACAATATACATGACTGTGCATATATCTGCTTGGGTGGCAGTTCTGGTTTCTTTAGGGTATATTCCCAGTAGTTGAATTGCTGAGTCAAATGGTATTTCTATTTCCAACTTTTTGAGAAAATGCCATACTGCTTTCCATAGTGGTTGCACCATTTTACACTCCCACCAAAAGTACATAAGAGTTCCAGTTTCTCCACAACCTCACCAGCATTTTCTGTTTGCTGCTCTGTTGAATTTTGCTATTCTTACTGGGGTGAGATGATATCTCATAGTTGTTTTGATTTGCATCTCTCTTAGAGCTAGGGGTTTTAAACACTTCTTTATGTGTTTGTTCACCATCTGAATATCTTTTTTGGTGAAGTATTTGTTCATACATATCCTGTGCCTATTTTTCAATTGGGTTTTTTACCTTTATGTTGTTATGGTACTCAAGTATTCTATAAATTATAGCTATAAGTCCCTTATCTGATATAATTGCCAAATATTTTTCCCAGTCTGTGGCTTTCCTTTTGACCCTGTTGGAGAAGTTTTTGGACGTGCAAAGGGATTTGATTCTTAGAAAGGTCCATTCATCAATTTTACCTGTAGGTTTTTCAGGATGCTTGGAAGACGGTTTATATTGTGGATTAGGACTTCTAGAGTTCTTCCAAGCTTTTCTCGAATAAAGTTTATAGTCCTTGGTTTTAGTCCTAGGTCCTTGATTTACTTTGAGTTGGGTTTTGTGTATGGAGTGAAGTGTGGGTCTTGCTTGAGTTTTTCACAGATAATTTTCCCAAAATAATTTGCTTAAAAGGCTGTTGTTCCTTACTTAACTGATTTCATCTCCTTGTCAAAAAATCAGTTGACCATAGGTAGATGGGCTGATTTCTGGATTCCCAATTCTATTCCATTGATCAATGTTTCTGCATTGTACCAGTATCATGCTATCTTGACCACCAGAGGTGTAGTAGGATTTGAAATCAGGGAGTGAGATGCCTCCAAACTTGTTTCTCTTTTGAAGGCATGCTTTGCTTATTAGAGGCCTCTTTCCATTCCAAATGAAATTGGGTATTGCCTTTCCAATTCGTCTAAGAATGAAATTGGTATTTGTATTGGGATTGCATTGAACATGTAAATTGCCTTTGGTAGTATTATCATTTTCACAATATTGAGTCTTCATAGTCTTAACTATCTGGGTAATTCTATTGTCTGCTTTTTGTAAGACAACAATCATTCAAGAAATACAATCACCCTAAAACCAGCATAAAGCTCATGAGACACAGAAAGATTCTGGAAGATGAATAACCATATGTAGAGACTGAAAGAGGCCAAGAAGTACTGAGGCATCAGACATAGAAGTGAAAATTCCATCTTGGAAATAGAACTTTTGATTTTGGCTGCCGCGAGTATCAGAAGCAACAAACTGAGGCTTTCCTGAATTCCTAACCCATGGAACTACGTGCAAAATAAAATCGCTGTCTTAAGTCACCAGTTTTGCAATAGTGTGTTATGCAACAGTACAGAAGCAAAATACTCATAGTTCAAAAATAAATTGGCTGAAGGGGATCTACCAATGCTTTTCAAATTACAGAATACAGCAGGAGCAAAACAAAATCCTTGGCTTCTAGAAAATTAGAATAAAATATTAATTTATAGGTAAAAATTTCACTAGTTGTCTACTGTTGAGTCAGAACTGACCCAGAGCTGACCCTCTGGCAGGTTTTCAGAGGCAGTTAATCATATGGGAGGATATTGCCCATCCTTCTCCTGTGCTAGAATCACATTGTCTGAATTATTTTTATCTTAAATCATTTCAGTGATATAGGCTTCAGGAATATAATTGTTCTAGAATTCAAGACTGTGCCTCTGGACCAGAATCTCAATTACTTCCCCCTTGCCTTCAAGTGCGTTTCAACACATGACCAACTTCCATGTTGTTTCTGAGCTTATAAATTCTAACGGAATTTTGTTATTCTTACTGAGATGAGATGATACCTCATTTTTGTTTTGATTTGCATCTCTCTTAGAGCTAGGAATTTTGAACACTTCTTCATGTGTTTGTTCACCATCTGAATGTCTTGTTTGGTGAAGTGTCTGTTCATATCCTGTGCCCATTTTGGATTTGAGTTGTTTTCCTTTATCTTGTTGTGGTGTTCAAGTATTCTATAAATTCTACATATAAATCCCTTATTAGACATATCATCACCAAATATTTTTTTTCCAAGTCTGTGGCTTCCCTTTTTACCCTGTTGGGGAAATTTTTGGATGTGCATAAGGATTTGATTCTTAGAAGGTCCCATTCATCTATTTTATCCTCTCCCACTTGTAGATTTTTTCAGAATGCTTGGAAGACTGTTCATGTTGTGGATTAGTGCTTCAAGGGTTCTACTAAGCTTTTCTCTAATGAAGTTTATAGTCCTTAGTTTTAGTCCTAGCAGCAAACAACAAAGGCTAGCAAGGTTGTAGAGAAACTGGAAACCCTATTCACTGTTGGTGGGAGTGTAAAATGGTGAAACCACCCTGGAAGACAGTATGGCACTTTCTCAAAAAGTTGGAAATAGAAATACCATTTGACCCAGCAATTAGAATACTGGGAATATAACCTAAAGAAACAAGAACTGACACCCAAGCAAATATATGCAAGTATCCTATAAATTCTACACATAAGTCCCTTATCAGTCATATCATTACCAAATCATTTTTCCAAGTCTGTGGCTTCCCTTTTTACCCTGTTGGGGAAGTTTATTGTGGCTTTGTTCACTATAGCAGAGTTAGAAACAACCCAAGTGCCCATCAACAAAAGAATGGGTAAAGAAACTGTAATATATTCACACAATGGAATATTATGCAGCACTGAAAAACAAAGAAGTCATGAAATATTATACAAAATGGGTGACCCTGGAGGACATTAAGCTGAGTGAAATATCTCAGTCACAAAGGGACAAATACTGCATAATGCCATTGTTATAAAACAGGATAGACATGAGAGTTGGGAGAAGAAGCTAAGGAAAGAGGGGATAAATAATGTACATGGCATTGAAACAGATGAGGAAGAGAACTATATATAAGAAATATATGATTAGGTATTTTTGGCTTGACAAGAGTTCAGAATAAGAGCAGCATAGTAAAGTGGCAGAGGGGACTGTATAACAATGAAAGAATTTTTTTTTTTTAAAAAGCAAACTGAGGGGCAGAGCGGGGAGGAAAATGTGCAATAATGAATGAATGGAAATCCAAGTTCTTTATAAACTTTCATTAAAATCTCAATTTAAAAAAAGGAGAGGAGGAGTTCAAAAATATTAGGAAAAAATATTCCTAACAGGAGGAAAGAAGTTGCACTGCTAACCCAAAGGCTCTGGTGGTTCAAATTGACCAGGTGCTCTGATGGAGGAAGACAGGTAGTCTCCACTCATTGCAATTTACAGCCTCAGGACACCCGATGGAGGATTGCTCTGAATCTAAACCAACTTGAGAGTAGTGAACTGAACTCAACAATATTTTACTACAAGGTTGTCTTAAATGTTTAGCTGCTTCTAGCGTGAAGTATGAAGATTATTTCATGGTGGCCTCCATTCTTACTGTTTCCCAGACCCTATCTAGAAATAGAAGTTTACTTCACCCCTGAGGGAAAGAGTTCTATTTTATGAACTGAGTTCACCATGAAACTCCAGTCTTTGTGACTGTGACTTAGCTTTCTTGCTCTGGAAACACTTCTTTTTAGTTTGAGAGCCCATGGAAAGAAGAATGTTTCTTGGGCAGATTCCTCTTGACAACTGCAGTGTTTGGCATTTTCAGTCACTTCTTGTAGTTTCTATTGGTGGATTTTTTAAAAAAGTAGGATGGAACTTAGTGACTTGAAGCCAACACTGCGTTTTTCTAAAACACAAAGTTTTGTGTTTTCAAGTCAGGAACTTAGGAAGGGGCTGGTGAGGCAGTGCTTGCTTGGGGTCTTTCACATGGTCTCAGTGATGTGTGAGCACAGACTTCAGTCTTCACACCAGGTGTTCAATAAGGCTCAGTTACATGACTAGCACTTGATATGCGGTGCTCACCTGGGCCAGCCCACCAAGACAGCCACATCTGTCCTCAACAACAAGGTACTCTTGGTGGAATGAGACTACTTCCAGAGTGATTGGTTTCTCCTAAGCAAATATGTCATAGCAAGTAGCATAATAAAAGATGTGTGATGTCTCAGCTTCAATTAAGTGGAAAAAGGCAGTTGATTTCCTAAGATGAATCAGCAGACTTTTAAAATGAAAGCAAATCAAATGGACTTAAAAATAAAAATTATTCCATGAACTTTAATTTTAAAAATAGACTTTTTAAAAAAGATTACTGGAGAATTATTTCTTCTTCCACCATTCTGTAGAAAGGTCATCCAGATCTCACTTCACTTTACTTAAGGACTACAGATATGGGTGCTCTTGTTGTTGTATATCATCTAGTAGGAACCAACTCATAATTGATCTCCTAGCAGGTTTTTAGAGACAATAAATTATATGGGAGGAAATTGCCCATTTTTCTCCCGTGGAGCAGCTAGTGGATTCGAACCACCTGCCTTTGGATTAGCAGTGCAGTTCATTACCCATCAGACCACCAATGCTCCTCATATATGTATAGAGGATGGGAAGCACTTGGATTTGGGTAAGTCTGGTCATGAAGGAATCATTTTGGTATTATTAAGAATGGAAAGGGGCTCTGGGTGAGTTAGTGGTAAGAAGCTGAGGGGAAGTCTTGAAGGCACAAAGTTCAAATCCACCAACTGCTCCACAGGAAAAAGATGTGCCATTTCCTCCAATGTGATATAACTCCTTCTGAAAACTCAGGACTGTCAGTTATGTGTCAATTCTTGACTTGAAGGGACACAACAACAGCAAGGAGAGAAGAAGGTCACTGGAAAGGAAGAGTTGGAGAGGAATTCTAGCCTGGGGCATAGCTCCAGAGAAAGCTGAGGAGGAACATGTTATTTTAGGGCAAAAGCAAATAATTTTCACTTGATTAGAGCAAAGCATTTAAGTTATAAGACAACAAAAAAGATGATTCTAAAAAATTAAAACCAAACTCACAGTGACCTTCTGGTAGGTTCCTAAGATTGTGAGCTCTGGTAGCCTTGTGGGTAAATTAAGCTGTGCTGTCAAACCAAAAGCAGGTAGTTTGAATCCCTAAGCTGTTCTGTTAGAGAAAAATAGGCAATCTCCTCCAATACAGTTTACTACTTTTTCAAATTTGCTGGAGTGTCAACTCTGAGTGGATTCTGATTTGTTGTAAGTAAGAGTGAGAAATCTTAAGGGAGGAGCCTGTCTACCCTTCTCCCAAAGAGCAGCTGGGGGATTTGAATCAGTAAAGAATCAGCCTTTTGGTTAAGAATACGAAACTACCAGAACTCCATCAAAATGAGAATTCCACATCACAAGCAAGATGGATGCTTCAGTTGAAATATGATTTAGGGAAACATTTCCAGAAGAAGAAACACTCAATGCTGCTCCTTGTAGCCCAGGACATGTTCCTTTCACCGTGTCCTTCCTCCCTCACACTAAGACACCAACACCAAGATCTTCAGAGTCCCCAGTCAACAGTCCTGGCTGATGACACAGCAGCACTTTAATTTTTTTCATCATCTTAAGGATTCAGTTCAATGAGTGTGTTAAGATCAGATTTTTTTAAAAAAAAATAGCATTTTACAAACAGAACTATAAAGAAATATATATATT
>NW_006399810.1:14303500-14305169 GCF_000299155.1 Elephantulus edwardii | reverse complement strand
CATTAATAAGGACCATGTTGATCTATTTTTAATGGACTTTTTTCATCTCTTTAATTATACTTAATGGGTCCTGGCTCCCTACCTTAAAATTTAGAAATTTGCTGCAAGTCCATTTATTCCTTCAAGTTTCTATGTACTTTGGCAATGAAATCAATAGCTTTTTAGAAATAAGTCTTTCAGTCAGAGAATAAAATCTAAATTGAAATCTGTTTGTGACAGTTGTTGAGCCTTACGTCTAATCTTTTGTTAAAGTATAATTATTCTTCCCAGATAATTGGTGTTTTCTTCTTCAGTAAATACAGTTTGAATTTATATTCCTAGAATATCAGAGATGTTGAGATATGGATGGATTTTCTTCTTACAGATGAGATGACATATATTTATCCTCAGGACAGAACACACACTTCTTCCAAGACTGAATAACATACAGAGGTGTGGTTTCCCTGGTCAGCTCCTTTCCGAGGACTTCATTCTTCCTGCTAGGTCAAGGGAAGAGACTATACCAACAGATCAATAGATGACCATATTTTGCCTTCCTGTTCCCCTAAAAGCAAGTACTTTAGAGTGAGAAGTTGCCTGCACTGAATTGTCATTGCTAGGTGCTCTTGATTCAATCATAACTCATAATGACCCTATGGACAGCAGATCTGAACCTCATCACATCATCGCAATCTCCACCATACTCAAGCACATTGTTGCAGACACTGGGACAACCCACCTCATTGCAAGTTTCCTCTCTTTTGCTAACTGTCTACCTTTCCCAGCCTGATTTCCTTTTCCAAGGACCGGCCCCTCCTAACAAAATGCCCAAAACATGAGAGACAAAGCTCACCATCCTTGCCTTGAAGAAGCACACTGACGTCCTCCAAGATAGATTTGGGGTTTTTTGGAAGTCAATGGTGTATTCAATACTGTTCACCAACACCACAATTCAAAGGGATCAATTCTTCGGTCTTCCTTATACACTGTCCAACTTTCAGACTGCACAGGAAGCAATTGAAAATACCTACCCTATGGTGATGAAGGCGGAAGTTCAAGCTGCATTGAAGGAAATAGCAAAAAATAAGGCCCCCGGAATAGATGGTATACCAATTGACATATTTCAGATAACAGATGCTGCCCGGATGTGCTCACCAAGCTGTGCCAAGAAATCTGGAGAACAACCACTTGGCCAACTGACTGGAAGAGATCTATCTTTGTTCCCATTCCAAAGAAGGGTGACCCAATTGAGTTTGGAGACTACAGAACAATAGCATTGATTTCACATGCAAGCAAGATTCTACTGAAGATTATCCATAAACGACTGGGACAACACATCAGCAGAGAACTGCCAAAAGTCCAGGCTGGGTTTAGAAGGGGTCGTGGTACTAGAGATTTTGTAGCTGATGTTAGATGGATCTTAGCTGAAAACAGGGAATACCAGAGAAATGTAAATCTGTGTTTCATTGACTAGGCAAAGGCGTTTGACTGTGTGGATCATAACAAACTTTGGCTGACTCTGAGAAGAATGGAAATCCCAGATCACTTGATTGTGCTAATGCGAAACCTATAGTTGGATGGACCAGGAGGCAGTCAGTAAAACAGAGCAAGGAAACACTGCATGATTCAAAATTGGGAAGGGTGTACGCCAGGGATGTGTCCTATCTCCATACCTTTTCAACCTGTATGC
>NW_006399810.1:14299865-14301539 GCF_000299155.1 Elephantulus edwardii | reverse complement strand
CCATCAAGTTGCTTGCGACTCATAGCGACCCTATATACAATAGCCCTAAACTTTGCTCTGTCCTGTGCCAATTGCACCATCTCCAATACAGCCATCCCAATTACCCCAGTCACTGAATCAATCCTCCTCATAGAGGGCCTTCCCCTCCTGTGCTGTCTCTCCACCCTACCAAGCATGATGTCCCTCTCTTTCATAATATTCTAGTGTTAGGGTTTTTTTTAATTTTAGTTATCTCTGTTGTGATGTTGCCTAATTTGTCTCTTATTCAGATTATTTGTGTCTTCTCCTTCTTTTCTTTTGTGAGTTTTGCTAATGGTTTGTCAATTTTCTTGACCTTTTCAAAGAACCAACTCCTAGTTTTGTTGGTGGTTTCAATTGTTTTTTGGTTTTCTATTTCATTTATCTGTGCTCCAATTTTTATAATTTCAGTTTTTTTAGAGGGTGTCGTGTTTTATTGCTGTTCTTTTTCAATTTGTTGGAGATGTTGGGTTAGAGAGTCAATTGTCAGTTTTTCCTGCCCTTTGATGTGTTTGCTTATTGCTATAAATTGGCCTCTAGTTACTGCTTTGGCTATTTTCCAGAGATTTGGGTATGTAGTGTTTTCATTGTCATTTGTTTCAAAAAACTTTTTCATTTCATTTTTTATTTCTTCTTGTACCCAGTCATGTTCAAGTAATTTGTTGTTCAGCTTCCAAATGTATGATTTTTTTTTCTCCTTTCTTCTCTTGTAATTAATTTCTAATTTTGTGGCATTGTTGTCTGAGAAGATACTTTGTATAATTTCTATTTTTTTTTAATTTGTTGATGCTTGCTTTGTGCCCTAGACTATGATCTATTCTGGAGAACGTGCCATGCACATTGGAAAAGAAGGTATATTGTGGGGTTTTTTGGGTGCATTAGCCTATAAATATGTATGAAATCAAGTTGGTTTATTGTGTGGTTTAATTCTTGAGTATCTTTGTTGAGATTCTTTTTGGTAGTTCTATCTTTTCTTGAAATGGGTGTATTGAAGTCTTCAAGTACTATAATAATGTTGTCTATTTCCTTTCTCAGTTTTGTTAATTTGTGTTTTATATATTTTGCAGATCTTTCATTTGGTGCATAGATATTCAATATTGTTATATCCTCTTGTTCTATTGACCTTTTGGGCATTATGTAAGGCTCTGAATCTTTAAATAAACAGCTTGCCACATCTTTATCCTGAAAAGTGCCTAGTGAGTTTAAACTGCTAACCTACTGGTTAGTATACAAACATTTGAGTCACTGCATCACCAAGACTCCATGCTTGCCTTGCCAACCTCAACTGTCCAGTAGAATCAGAGAAAGGGCTTAATTACTAAATTCCTTTACCAACCCTCTCTAAAACCTAAGGGCATGGTGAGTGATAATAAGAAACCTAAGCTTCTTTACACATGGCATTGAATGATGATTAAGTGGATCAACTTTTAAAAGTCAGTGATAACAATAAAAGACATAAACGGAAAAATGTGCCCTGTTCCTAGATTGGAAAACTCAGTATTGTGAAGATGACAATCTTACCAAAAGCAACCTACATGATCAACACAATCCCAGTCCAAATAACAAATTCATTTTTTAAGGAGATAGAAAGGGAAATTGTCAAGTTTACTTGGAGAAGAAATAGACCCCAAGTAAGCAATGTACTTCTAAAATAAT
>NW_006399810.1:14290648-14299765 GCF_000299155.1 Elephantulus edwardii | reverse complement strand
ATGCTGCATAATCAATGAGTATGAGCTGAGAGGAAAGCTTTGAATGTCTCAGGAAAAAACCTGACTCTATCTGTATACCTTTCACGATATACGTCTTTTTCTCTCCCTTCAGGCTCCTCATTTGCAAAGTGAGGGTGTTAGATGGTCTCTAACCTCCCCATGGGCTCTAAATTCTAGGAAGTTATGAATATGCTGGTGGTACTTATAATAACACTGACCGCTGCTGAATACCTTGGGGTAAACCTTGGACAAGTGACAACATTTTTAAGTGAACCAATCTCCTGTAACTCAATTACACCCACTTCCTACACAGTGCGACTTAGGGGATCAAACAAATTATCTTTCCTAAAAACTGCCTGCTACACATGGATTAAGTGAGGAAGAAAAATCAAGCATAGTAGCAATTTAATTGTTGTATCTGCATTTTGCTTTTGTAGTGCCATCTTCCAGCTCCCCCCATGTTCTATTTTTAATGTCTTCACAAAAACATATTTTACAATGGGAGAAGAGTACACTCTGCATAGAGAAAATTAAAGCAGGATATGACCATTTTGAGGAATGAAACATTTTAGAGCAATCAACTAAAGTGCTCTCAATTATAATAAGGAACATTTGTCAGGGGAAATGTGGATTGATTTGTGAGTTTAGCAGATCATCATTTTCCACAGTTACAATGCGTCCAAGCTGATGTGTTTAACAGTTGTACTGACTTGTAAAGACATTTGAGCTAAAGCTCAATATTTATTTCATTTATTAATTATCTACCCGCCATCTATTCTGGTTAATAGATTTATTTCAATTCATTTTGTTTATTAGAACAAAGTGTTAATGATTTTTGTGTTACTGCTATATGCTGTCGATTTGGGACTGACTCAAAGCTGACCCTCTAGTGTGTTTCCAGAGGCTGTAAATCATGCAGGGGAAGACTGCATATCTTTCTCCTGAGGACCAGCTGGTGGATTTGAACTACCTGATTAATCACGTTGGCATGGCAGTACCTTACCCACTAGGCCACCTGCTTTCTCTATAACCACTTGATTGTAGACTTGTCTTCACTGCAGTATGTGTTCCTGGAGGACAGATGCCAAATCTTCTATTTTTACTGTTGCATCCTCTAATGCTTAGCAAATTGTCTTGTATAGACTACGGTGGTAAGAAAACACGTGCTAATTAATTGATTTAACAACTGGTTATTTGATTTCCTATCTTATAAGCAACATCACGATAGAGAAAAAATTTAAATTACCAAAAAAAATTAAATTACCAACAATTTCATATAATCATCTGATTAAAAATATCCCATGCTAGGCCATCTCACTTTGCCAATACTTAGTATATCAATATTTATGTGTTCCATTTCTTTTGTAACAACATCCAATTTTCCTACATTCACGCTTCTCACATTTCACGTTCCAGTCACTAGTGTCTGCGTACAGGTGTTCTTCCTTCTTTGTTCCATATCTGAGATCTCAGTCTCAATTGCCATGTCTGCAAGTCTAACTGTGCTTTATTGTACATAGGGTTTTTGAAGGCCTGTTGTTTTGGAATTGGATGGCCAATCCTTCTTCCTAGTCTGTTTTAATTTATAGATAGATAGATAGATAGATAGATAGATAGATAGATAGATAGATAGATAGATAGATATAGATATATAAAATAGTATCTAACAGACAAGCATTTTACAGAAAGGAGCAGATGAAAGACGTTTACCCAGTTAGAGAAATGACTGGTAGATTCAGTGTTGCTACCTATCCTCGCCATGTGTATCTTGAACCACCTTTCCCTATTCCACCAGCATCCCTTTCTACTTCTGCCTACAACATTCAACACCTCATTCCCCATAACCAGACCTTGATATGGTGGCTTTAGTCTCAAGGCATTGGGGTTTCTGTGATTCTGAACACCTCATGCTGCTGCCAGTCTCTTATGTTGTGGCTAGTGTCTCTTGAATTTAAAGAGTCTCTAAGTACAACTATCAGTTACAAGTATCAGGAAGCCTTCCTATCTCAGACAGCCTGTGCTATGCAGATGACACAACTCTGCATGCTTAAACTGAGGAGGACCTTAAATGTTTGCTGCAGAAGGTCAAGGACTGCAGCCTTCAATATGGATTGAAGCTCAACATCAAGAAAACAAAGATTCTCACTGCTGGGCCCATTGGCAGCTTTATGATAGATGGTAAAAAGATTGAGATTGTTAACAGTTTTAGTTTGCTTGGTTTCACAATCAACACTCTTGGTACCAGCAGCCAGGAAATCAGAGACGAATTGCACTGAGAAAGTCAGATGTCAGGTACCTATCCAGAGTACTGAAGAGCAGTGACATCAGGCTGGAGACTAAGGTACACCTAATCCAGGCCATAGTCTTTGGAATTACTTGCTATGAATCAGAGAGCTAGACAGTAACTAGGGATGATAGGAAGAGAATTGATGCCTTTGAGCTGTGGTGCTGGAGAAGAGTGTTGAATATACCATGGACTGCTAGGAGAACAAATACGTTTGTCCTGGAGAGGGTGAAACGGGTCTGCTCCTTGGAGGCAAAGATTCTGAAGCTTTGTCTGATATACTTTGGGCATGTTGCAAGGCTGGACCAGTCCTTGGAGAGGGACATCATTTTGGGGAGGGTGGAGGGACAGTGTAAGAAAAGAAGACCCTCAATGAGATGGATCGATTCAATAATTGGAGTAGCAGGAGTAGGTGTATTGGAGACAGGTTGGCACAAGATAGAGCAGAGTTTAGAGCTCTTGTACGTAGGGTCGCTTTGAGTCACAAGTGACTCGACAGCACATAACAACAACATCAACAATTCCATCTTACTTGGATGAAGCACCCTTAGCCCTAGCAGTTAGATTAGGATAGATATTGCATTGGGGAAGTTTGCTGTCAGGGACTTCTCCAAATTACTCGGGAGCAACAATGTCAGTTTGAAAATTGAGTTGCAACTGATTCAGGACGTAGTCAAATCACTTGCTATGCATCTGAGACCTGGACAAGGAATAAGAATGACAGAATAATTGTGGCATTGGAGAAGAGTATTGGATAGTTGACAGACTGCCAAAAGAACAAATATATGTGTTGGGAAAAGTGCAGCCAGAGTGTTCCTTTGAGGCAAGGATGGTGAAGCTTTGTCTCACACACTTTGGGTAAGTTGTTGACAAAGATTATTCACTGGAAAGGGACATTATGTTGGGAAAGGTGCAGAGTCAGTGAAAGAAAGGAAGACCCTCAGTGATAGACTGACACAGTGATTGCAGCAATGGGCTCAAGTATCTCAGAGATGATGAGGATGGTACAGGATCGAACAAGGTTCAGATCTGTTGTTTATAGGGTCTCTATGAGATGTACTTATACAACAATAACACTGAGAGTGATCTTAGGTAATCAGAGAGCTCTGGTGGCCTAATGAAGAAGGAGTTGAGCTGTCAGCACAAAAGCAGACAGTTTGAATCCACCAGTTGCTGCAAGGGAGTAAGATGGGACAATCTCCTCCGGTGTCATGAACAGGCTCTGAAAACCCTTTGGATAGTCAGCTATGAGCTGATTCTACCTCAATGGCAATAAGTGAATGAGTGAGTCAGTGATCTTAAATGTTGTTATTGTTATGTGCCATCGAGTTGCTTGCAACACAGAGGGACTCCGTGTACAATAGCCCTGAAACCTGCTCTATCCTGTACCAACTCTCCTGTCTCTGACACACTTACTTTCATTACCCCAGTCACGATTGATGGAATCAATCCATCTCATCTATGGTCTTCCTCTCTTTCTCTGTCTCTCCACCCTTCCAAGCATGATGTCCCTCTCCAAGGATACTGGTCCCTCCTTGCAACATGCCCAAAGTATGTCAGATTCCTTGCCTCTAAAGAGCAGTGCCATTTCATACTTTCCAGGATGAGCCTGTTTGTTCTCCTGGCAGTCCTTGGTACATTCAATAATCTTCTCCAACACCATAGTTCAAAGACATCAATTCTCTTTCTATCTTCTTTAGTCATTGTCCAGCTCTCTGATGTATAGCAAGCAATTGCAAAGATTATGGCCTGAATCAGGCACATCTTATCTCCAGACTGACACTGTTGCCCTTCAATCCTCTGGAGATGTCCCTGACAGCAGAATTTCCCATTGAAATTTCTCTTTTTATTTCCTAGCTACTGGTACCAAGAGTGTTGCCTGTGGAGCCAAGCAAACTAAAGTTGGTAACAGTCTGTCTATTCATCATCTATCATGATGCTGCCAATCAGTCCAGTGGTAAGAATCCTTGTTTTCTTGATGTTGAGCTTCGATCCATAGGAAAGCAAACAGGAAAGTAGATGGAATTTTGTGATTTGCTATGTCAGTAAGTATGAAAGTTCCTTAAGAGAAATGAAAAGCTCCATACTTACCACAGAGCACAAGAGAAATATGGGCCAAAGCCTTGGATTCATAATTTGAATTGAGACATTAAAATGTAAAATAATCAAATAGCTATGTAAATCAGCATATGATTAAATGCCCAGACATCATAGTCACTGTATTGATGGTCAACTCCCGACAATGTGCTAACAATTTTGCTGACTGTGTGAGACATAAGTTTATTGTGGTGGCAGAAAAGGAACAATGCCAAGGATGGGGAATGAGTGAGTCTGCTAGCAGTCTTCTACTCCTCGTTAGGAGAGTGCTCCTGAGGTGCACATGTAGGTAAAATCCCATCAAACTACACACTTAATTAATAATGGTGTACTGTTATGTGTTGTCCTATTGTCTTGCTAATAAAAAGGTCAATCAATGGTTTGAATCTACCAGCTATTCTGACAGGAGGAAAATATGGACAGTCTCCTTCTGTGAATATTCAGTCTCCGAAACTTGCTGGAAGGTCACTATGAATCAGAACTGACACTATGGCTGCCATTGTGGGTTATTTCATACAACATAGGCCTCTGTTTTCAAAAAAGTAGAGAGGAAAATAATAATTTTTCACTACAGCTTTGTTATATACCATTTAGTTGAGTCTAGAAATGTCTGTATTTCTAGCACACAAAAACATCATCTGCCACTTAGTAAAATCTTGAACATGGAAAAGACAGATATAATTCTTGAAAAGATACCACCCTTCCTTTCTTGTTTATAAAAGCCTGTATTTGTTTTCTTCTAGTTCTCCCTATTTTTATGGGGGGAATATATCTGGTATTCTTTAATCCAAAGCTTGTCATTATTTAAGTAATTAAATATTTGTAAAATGAGCTCTGCCTTCTGATGTTTTTACGTGTGGTTTTCTAATCATTCGCCAATGATAGAGTTCAAGTTTCTATTTTTTCCATATAGCTTGAATAGAAGGAAAATGCATTGTGTCAGCTGGAAATAAGGTGTCTGATGGTCTCAAGTTTTTTAGACAGTGGAGCAAAATAGTTTGAATTTTCAAAGAAATATATGATGTATGTGCATGTATTTCCCCCCAGAAAATCTCTTCCAATCACTGGTGTCTGTCTCTAACATGAAAGACGTCATTTCTCATATTCCCTTGCTGCTGACCAACACCTTCACAGAACATATACTCAATAACTGTTGTTGTTTTTGTTGTTAAGTGCCATCAAGTCGTAGATGACTCATATAGCCTCATGAAAGAAAGACCTGAACACTTGTATAACTTTCTTCGTTTCTCTAATTTCATAGGGTTTCTGGAGGCAACTTATTTCAGAAGTGGATGCAACTTCAGCTTCCAAGCTTGTTTTAATAGGGGAGCTCCACCAAACACTGTCCACCATGGGTAACCACTCTCACATTTGACACATCAGTGGCACAGTGTTTAGCTTCACAGCAACCATGAGTTACCTCAGTACAGCAAATGGACAGACCGGTGCTATACCACTTAGAAGAATGTTTGACCAAAAACAATAACTATGTAACTAATTATTAAACTTAATATACACAGAAACGATATGGAAAGACAAAACAAAAACATATTTTACAAGTATATATTGTTCCATTAAAAAATCTTAAAAAGATTTAATTTTGTTTCCCTAAAGTTTGGGGACATTACTAAATTAGAGAAATAGAAAAATGTAATCACTCAGATTAGAATGCTTCACATTTTTTTAAATTCTTTTTACATTTTTATTCATTGTTGCATATTTTCTTCTCCACCTCACCCCTTCCCCCTGTCCACCCTGCAATGCATCCTTTGTTCCAAATTGTTGTCATATATATAAAATTCTTAATCATATATTCCTTTTGGACATTTCTTCCCCTTATCTATTCGATCACAGTGTTCATTATCTGTCCACTGTTTTCCCATTCTCTATGCCCATCCGAGTCTGTCCTATTGTTTAATAATGGTATTATACAGTATTTGTCCCTTTGTGACAGATAAATTTCACTCAGCAAAATGTCCTTAAGGCTCCCTCATGTTATGTAATGGTTTATAAGTTTATTATTTTTCAATGTGAATACTATTCCATTGAACGAATGTACCATAGTTTTTCTATCCATTCATTTGTTGATGGGCACTTGTGTTGCTTCCATCTCTTTGCTGTTCTGAACTCTTTAGATTTTAAAGGACAAAGCTGATGGTAAAAAAAGTTGAGCTCAGTTGACTTTACATGAAGTCACGGCCAGATTCTGAAGTTGATATGTTTATGTCTAGAACCTCTAAACTCTTCTTCTTCTTCCCTCCCTCTCACACAGGTTGGTGCATTTTTTTACTTTCCTTTGACTTTAATACCTTTTCAACTTTATACTTCCCCCAAATTTAAATATAGATATTTTCCTAATAAGTATCTATATTCAAACATTAAACCAAAGTCTTTGGCTGGAACTTTCAGAGTTCCATATGTTATTGGAATTTGAAATTATTGGAATGAAGACATGGGAAAAGTACTTGGGGTCTTTCCAAGTACTATGTCATGGCAGCCATACTTTGTATGATTTAGAAATTACTTGCTTCGTTATCTTTCTAGGTAAGTTGTTAAAATTATTCAAGTCCCTGAACTTACAGTATAACGTCCAGATAGCTACTAAATGCATTCTGCACCCAGCTAGTTACTGTGCTAGCTACTGCAGGCCAAATGACACAAAGGATAACCCAGGCCAAAGGTGAGCCCAGGTTTATCTCAGAGCTAACCAGAGCCCTGGCACCTCACCCAGGTGACAGGATCAGTGAGGTTTGCATGCCATTCTCTTACAAGATGTTGTTATGTGTCATTAAGTCTAGTACAAATCCTAGCAACCCTATGACAGCAAACTTATGTCAAACAAAAAAACCAAATCCATTGCTGTTGAGTCAATTCTGACTCATGTTGTTGTTTGATGTCATCAAGTTGGCTATAATGCATATTGATGCTATGAACAATAAATTTGAAGCATGGCACAGGATGGGGCAAGCTTCAGAAGTCCACTGTGGTAGTCACTGTGTCACTCTATGTCTTGAGAGCATGTTCTGATTCATAGCAAACCTGTAAGACAGAGTAGAACTGCTCAAAAGCATTTCCAAGGCTATGAATCTTTTTTTTTTATTAATTTCAAGGAACACTGACAGAGATTTTGGATTTCCATTCGTTCATTGTTGCATTTTTCTCCCTGAACACACTCACTTCACTCTTCTCTTTGAAAAGTAAAAAAAAGAAAAATTTCTTCATTGGTATACAATCCCTCTGCACCCACCCCCACCCCCACACCCCCCCGAGTATACCCAACTCTTCAACCTTCATTCCAAGCTCTTATGATAATCATAATGCCCTAAAATATATTGCTTATAAACTGTTCTCTCCCTCATGGTTCCAATGCAGTATACAGAATTCATCCAGTTTTTTCTCATTCTTACCCTAATCCTGATGTCAGTTCCGTGCTACAGCAGTGGCACTATGCAGTGTTTGTCCTTCTGTGACTGAGGTAGTTCACTCAGCATAATGTCCTCAAGAGTCACCCATTTTGAATAATATTGCATGAGTTCCTTGTTTTTCAATGCAGCCTAGTATTCCTTTGTGTGACTTACCACAGCTTCTCCATCCATTCATTTGTTGATGGGCACTTAGGTTCTTTCCAACTACTTGCTATTGTGAATAAAGCCATGATAAACATGGGTGTGCATATATCTGCTTGGATGGCAGTTATGGTCTCTTTAGGGTATATTCCCAGTAGTGGAATTGCTGGGTCAAATGGTATTTCTATTTGCAACTTTTTGAGAAAGCGCCACACCGCTTTTCACAGGGGTTAAACCATTTTGACTCCCACCAACAGTGAATAAGGGTTCCAGTATCTCCACAACCTCACCAGCATTCGTTGCTTGCTGTTCTGTTACATTTTGCTAATCTTACTGGGGTGAGATGATATCTTATAGTTGTCTTGATTTGCATCTCTCCTACAGTTAGAGATTTTGAACATTTCTTCATGTGCTTGTTGGCTATCTGAATGTCTTCTTTGGTGAAGTGTCTTCATATCCTGTGCCCATTTTCCTATTGGATTATTTACCTTTATCTTGTTGTGATGCTCAAGTATTTTATAAATTCTAGATATAAGTCCCTTATCTGACATGTCATTACCAAACACTTTTTCCCAGTCTGTGGCTTCCCTTTGTACCCTGTTAGAGAAGTTTCTGGATGCGCATAGGGATTTGATTCTTACAAGGTCCCATTCATCTATTTTATCTTCTCCTGGTTGTAAATTTTTCAGGATACTTGGAAGACTTTTTAATGCTGTGGATTAGGACTTCTAGATTCTTCCCAACTTTTCTTTAATTAAGATTATAGTCCTTGGTTTTAGTCCTAGGTCCATGATCCACCTTGAGTTGGTTTCTGTATAGAGAGATCTTGAGTCTTTTGCAGATACTTTTCCAATTTTGCCAACACCTTTTGTTAAGAAGGCTGTCGTTCCCCCCCCCCAACTGATTTCATCTCCTTGTCAAAAGTCAGTTGACCATAGATAGATGGGCTTATCTCCGAGTTCTCAATTCTGTTCTATTGATCATTGTACCAGTACCATGCTCTCTTAACCACTACGGCAGTGTGGTAAGATTTGAAATCAGGGAGTGAGATACTTCCTACTTTTCTTCTATTTTTAAGGAGTGTTTTGCTTATTTGGGGCTTCTTTCTATTCCAAATGAAACTGGAGATTGCCTTTTCCATCTCGTTGAAGAATGGGATTGGTATTTGTA
>NW_006399810.1:14282874-14287929 GCF_000299155.1 Elephantulus edwardii | reverse complement strand
ACCAATGAAACAGAATTTAAAATCCAAAAATGGACCCAGCTATCTATTGTCAATTGATATTCAGCAAATAAATAATACCCATCAAATAAGAAAATGATAATCTTTTCAACAATGGTGCTGGCAAAACTGTGTTGTAAGCTGAAACAGTATACACTTCTCACATCATACACAAAAATCAACTCAAGGTGGATCAGAGACCTGGGATCAAGTTTAGACAGCCTAGTCTATGATATAAAGAGACTGCCAAATACAGCCAGAATTGCACAGTTTGGAGAGGATAAAATTGATGAATGCAACCTTCTAAAAATTAAATCCCTGTGTGCATCAAAATCTCTTTCCAGAGAATGAAAAGAAACCTACTGACTGGGGAAAAATATTTGGCAATACCATTTCATACAAGAGTATCATATCAAAAGTTTTCAGAATCTTATAGGGCCTCCACAAGAAAAAGACTGATAACACAATTACAAAATGAACAAAACACATTTTCACATAGGAAGATATTTCAATGGCCAACAAACACATGAAGAAATGCTCAAAATCACTGGCAATGTGAGAGATGCAAATAAAAATCACAATAAGATACCATCTCCCTCCCGTAGCAGTGGGAAAGTTTAACAAGAACAAGCAATAAATGTTAGAAAGAATGTGGTGGGATCATAACTCTTATACACTGTTAGTGGGATTGTACAATGATACAACCACTTTGGAAGAGAGTTTAACACTTCCTCAGAAAGTTGAACATAGAAATTCCAAATGACCCAGCTATTCCACTGCTTGCAATATACCCCCCAAAAATGAGAACTGAGGCACAAATGGAGACTTGAATACCAATGCTCATAGCAGTTTTACTCACCATCGCAAGAACATGGAAACAGTCCAAATGTCCAACCACAATGAAATGGATTGAGAAATAATGGCACATTCACATGGTGGAATACTACACAGCATGAAGCAGCGATTTTGTAAATCACTACCTAACTTGGGAGGGAATGTTATATTATGCTAAGTGAACTAACTCAGTCACATAAGGACAACTATTAAGTAAGACCATTATTGTGGATATAGATAACTAGTAAAATGTACATGAGGATCTAAGGGGGGGAATGAGGGAGAAGAGGGGTGGAGATAGATGGGGGAATAATCACGGGGTTGCACAGTTTGATGGTGGGTTAGGGTAGAGGGAAAGAGCTGGTGTGAGGGGCAATGTATACAAACCTTATAGGTAAACTGATATAAAATTAAAATAGAAAAAATAAATTGTTGTTATGTGCCATTGAGTCACTTTTGACTCATAGTGACCCTATGTACAACAGTCCTAAACACTGCTCTATCCTGTGCCAATCTTATTGTCTCTGACACACCTAACCCCATTGCCCCAGTGACTGAATCAGTCCATCTCATCCAGGGTCTTCCTCTTCTGTGCTGTCCCTGAATCCTCCCAAGCATAACGTTCTTCTCCAAGGACTAGTCTCATCTTGCAACATGTCCAAAGTATGTCAGACAAAGCTTCAGAATCCTTGCTTCCAAGGAGCAGCCTGGTCTCACCCTCCCTAGGACAAACTTGTTAGTTCTCCTAGAAGTCCATGGTATATTCAATACTCTTCTCCAGCACCACAGCTCAAAGGCATAAATTCTTTTTCTATCATCTGTAGTCATTGTCCAACTTTCTGATGCATAGCAAGTAATTGCAAAGACTATGGCCTGGATCAGGTGCACCTTAGTCTCCAGATTGAATTGTTGCTCTTCAGTACTTTGGAGAAGTCTCTGACAGCAGACTTTCCCACTGCATTTCAAGTCATCTTTTAATTTCCTGGCTGCTGTAAGAAACTAAAAAACAAACAAAAAACCACAAACAGGGTTGGGGGGAAGCCAGTCATAGAGTCTTCTTGAGTTTGCCAGTCAATTATCACAACATAGTCAACTCAATATATTTTTACATTAAAAAATGAGTCCTGGAATCCCTTTGTTTAAACATGGAATAACTGCAAGATTTAAAAAAAAAAATTGTTTTTGTTGATTGCCGTGGAGTCAAGAACGATTCATAGTGACCCTATGAACAAAAGATCTGATGCTTTTCTATAACTGTCATTTCTCAAAGTTCATAGAGTTTTCAGAGGCATGTTGTTTAGGAAATGTGCACATAAATATGGAGCTCTGGTAGCATAATTGTAGGGAGTTGCACTGTTATCCCAAAGTCTGAGCCTCTCCAGAGTTTTGGATCTACCAGCTGCTTTTAGAAAGAAAAAATGGACAGTCTCCTCTTGAGTGATTTATTTGGAAACTCATGGAAGGGTCAGCTCTGAGTTGGTTCTAGTGACACAGCCATGATATAATAAATGGGTAGGTATTGGACTCAGATAAAATTCCAGATATTCATGTATAATTCTTATTGCTTATAAAGACTGCATTGCTGAGGTGTTAATTAAGGGGAGTTCTGGTAGCCGAATCCATAGGGAGTTGGTTGCGAACCCAAATCCACCAGTCATTCTTAGGGAAGTAAAGGGCAATCAGCTTCCGAAAACCTACTAAAGCATTAAGCTCTGAACCGGTTCTGTTTCACTGATGATGAGTTTATAAGGAACCCACCAGCCACTCCGTGCATGAAAGATGTGCCTGTGTGCCTTGGAAATCCCAAAGAGCAGTTCTGCCCTGTCCTACAGGGTCTCTAGGAGTCAGAATCAACTCCACAACAGTGGAGTTATATCTCACAGGCAGAAAAATAATGCTGTGCTTGAATAAATCTAAACACTTCATCATAGATGTTAGGCACTTGTATGGCATTACATGGAAAACTCTGACACGGGCTACAAATATTGTGGGTTTGTTCAGAAACGGAAATAGCCAATGCTTTAAATTAAGACAAAGCATTTAACTGGCTAGTACTACTGAGCCCATGGTAATGAAAAAGCAGCTCATTGCTACTGAGTTGATTGCAACTTATAGTGATCTAATGGGATATACTAGGGGGCTTCAGTGGCCTAGTGGGTAAGGGGTTGTGCTGCCAATCCAAAGACTAGCAGTGTGAATGAATCCACCAACTACCCCAAGGGAGAAAAATGAGCAATCTCCTCTCATGGCTCTGTAAATCCACTGCAATGTTAGCTGTGGTCAGTTCCCACTCAGCAGCAATGAGTGAGTGATGGGAAAGAAAAGAAGTGCCCCTAGGCTTTCCAAGGCTGTACTCTTTACAAAAGCAGATTATCGTCTTTTTCCCTCATGAGACTGACTGGTGGGTTCAGACCACTTACCTTCCAGTTAGCACCCAAATGCTTAACCACTGTACCATCAGGACTCATTAGAGAAAAAAAAATAAAGGTTTCCACTACACATAAACTTGCTCATTCAACATTCCATCTATGCTGTTTATTTGTAGAACCTCATGATAGTCAACTGAAGTTGTGAGCTTGATCCCAGTATAAGCCATCAGAATTTTTTATTTGTGGCCACAAAATAAAGAATTAATTGGTAGGCCATTCTCTTCAAGCTGTATGATGTTCATGATAACAGTAGCTAATGCAGTAATCATACCAGCAATGATACCAGCTAGTGCTTGGTATCAAGCACACTTACATAGTTTTACAAGCATTAACTCTGTATGTTCACAATGACCTTATGAACAAAGGGGAAAACAAACAAATGAATCACCATAGCCATTGAATTATGACACACAGTGACCCTGGGGGACCAGGTGGAGCTGCCCTCCATTCTCTCCTGGAGTGAATGATGGCTTCAAACCACTCACTTTTTGTTAGCAGTCAAATATTCAACGGCTGCACCACCAAGTCTCCATGTAGACTAAAACATAAAACCAAAGCCATGTTTTTGAGCAGATTATGACACATAGCCACTGGTAGGACAGAGTGGAATTTCCTCCCCCACCCCTCCACCCTCCCACCCCATCCCCACCCCCAGCTATGAATCTTTATGGAAGTAGACTGCATCATCATTGTGCTGTGAACAGCTGACAGGTTTGAATCGCTGACCTTTGGGGTTAACAGTTGTGTGTTAACCACTGTGCTCTCAAGGTCCTCCCATACAGTTTAAGTACTATCATTGTTTAAGTACTATCATTATTATTATTATTTCCCCTATTTCACAGACGAGAAACTGATGCTCAGAGAAGTTTGGTGATTTGCCCAAGATCACACAGCAGCAGCAGTTCTGCTTGTCAAGCTCAAATGGGTAGGGTCCAAAGCCTGTGCTTCTAACCTTACATTGAGGCTTGCCTTACAACAGGGGCCTCAGGGCTGTGCATGACAGAGTCTAGCTAACCCTTGATCATGACTCGTTAAAATGACTGCACACACACACACACACACACACACACACACACACGATAAACTGCCTATCCTGCTTTCTATGTGTATTCTCCAAAACAGATGAGGGAAGACAAGGCCTTGTCAGGTTAAAGCTCCTGGGTAAGATGTTTTTCTCTCCCTGACAAAAACAATAAGCAAATGACTTTTTCAATAATAATTGAAACCATTTTAGTTTTGACTACATGCCAAATACTAATCTAAGCATCCTCTTCTTTAAAAATATTTTAAGAGTCAAAGTACCTTATTATAGGAATTCAAGACAATCTAGAGACACAGTGTGTTATGTGTTGTGCTGCTCACTAAAAGATCCGCAGTTCTAATCTATCAATTGCTCTGTGGGGAAAGGTGGGGTATATTTCTCCTGTAAAGATTCACAGCCTCATAAACCCACTGGAGGATTGACTTGATGGCAACAGGGATGGTTGTTATTAACTTAGGGAATTGGTCATAAGTAAATAGCCATTGACAATTTCTCTCTTTTCACACAGGAGACTTAGGTTCAGTTCCTGATCAAAGCTCTTCATGTACAGCCTCTCATCTTCTGTCAGTATAGGCTTGCATGTGTTTCAGGGTAATGTTACACCAAATGAGAACATATTCCATGTTGTTGTTGTTGTTATGTGCCATCAAGTCGTTTGTGACTCATAGCGACCCTATGTAAAAGAGCCCTAAACGCCTTTCTATCCTGTGCCAACCTCGCTGTCTCAAACCACTCATTCCCACCACTCCACTC
>NW_006399810.1:14274252-14282774 GCF_000299155.1 Elephantulus edwardii | reverse complement strand
TTGTTGTTGTTATGTGCCATCAAGTCGTTTGTGACTCATAGCGACCCTATGTAAAAGAGCCCTAAATGCTGCTCTATCCTGTGCCAACCTCACCGTTTCAGACACACTCATTCCCACCACTCCACTCACAGAATTGATCCATCTCATTGAGGGTCTTCCTCTCCTTCGCCACCCCTCCACTCTCCCAAACATGATGTTCCTCTCCAAGGACCAGTCCCTCCTTGCAACATGTCCAAAGTATGTCAGACGAAGCTTCAGAATCTTTGACTCCAAGGATCATTCTGGCGTCACCCTCTCCAGGACAAACCTGTTTGTTCTCCTAGCAGTTCATAATATAGTCAACATTCTTCTCCAGCACCACAGCTCAAAGGCATTAATTCTCTTTCTATCATCCCTATTCACTGTCCAACTCTCCGATGCATAGCACATAATTGCAAAGACTGTAGCCTGGATCAGGAGCACTTTAGTCTCCAGCCTGATGTCGTTGCTGTTTAGTACTCTTGAGAGGTCCCTCACAGCTGACTTTCCCAGTGCAATTTGTCTCTTGATTTCCTGGATGCTGATACCAAGAGTGCTGACTGTGGAACCAAGTAAACTGAAACTGTTAACTATCTCAACCTATTCACTATCCATAATGGTGCTGTCAATTGGCTCAGTGATGAGAATCTTTGTTTTCTTAATGTTGAGGTTCATTCCATATTGAAGACTGCAGTCCTTTACCTTCTGCAGCAAGCACTTCAGGTCCCCCTCAGTTTCAGCAAGCAAGGTTGTGTCACCTGCATAACACAAGTTGTTAATTACTCTTCCACCAATCCTGATGCCATATTCCTTCTCATAAAGCCCAGTGTCTCGAATGATCTGTTCTGCATACAGATAGAGAGTGTTTTTATTAAGTCATAAGGAAAAGAGACAAATCATTTTGGAAATGGGGAAAATCCATTCACATTGGCACTGGTGTAGTGCTGATTCAATGCTGCTGCTTTCATTTATAAAATTCCGAGGACCACTGTAGTTATGACTTCCTTGGTAGGCAAAAGACCAGGACTTGGATATGCACACAATATTCAATTAACAGCCTACAAGATCAGTGCTAGGGTTCCTCCTACTTGAGCATGCCAGAGCAATGTCTTATGGGTATCATTAAAGATACACCCAGGCAAGTAATTGCTTCTCTCCAATCTGGTCTGACAACTGCAATCCAATCTTCAAGTGTTTTCAGGGAAAAGCCACAGCGTTGGGTTGAGAGAATGAAATTCAAAAGGTGTCTGGGCCTAAGATTAGAATTACAATGAAGCCAGGGCTCTGCTACAAACCTTAGCCTTCCTCAAGTCCTCAGTTCATTGCCATGAAGTTATAACTGACTCATAATTGACCCTTCAGGGAGTTTTCAGAGGCTATAAATCATGCTGAAGGAAAGTTTTATTTTTCTGCTGAGGAGAAGCTGGTGGATTTGAATCACTTACATTTGAGTTGGCAGTGCAACCCTCTATCCACTGGGCCTCCCAAGTGCTTCAGAGTTTAAGCTCTAATGTTCATGCTACTGTGTTGTCGAATGGTTTTCAGAGACACTTCCAGACTAAGACAAACTAGGAATGAAGACCTGACCATCTACCTCTGAAAATCAGCCAAAGTTGTCATCACAGATGATCACAGGATGCCACAAAACCAGGAAGCACTTGACTTGTGTGAGGGGTCACCATGAGTCACAGACCAACTCAAGGGCAGCATTATTGTAGTTCAATTTTTTTGATGAAACAGCTCAATGATAAATGCCTTGTGTCTTATCATTCTCTGTTAGTAAATGGCAAGGCTGGAAGTCTGAGCTATCAAATTGTCACTCAGTGGAGCCTCTCCTAAAGCAGTGCAGTCCGGAGTGCCGGGGGCCTGGCCACTTTTTTCCTATGAACTTCACTATTATAGTATTGTTACACCTCATCTATCTACAACAGGTTGCTCTTGTTGTTTGTGTACCATAGAGTTGACTCCATGACCACTGCCGACTATCCGGCAGGTTTTCAGAGATAGTTAATATCACACGGGAGGAAATTGCCCATCCTTCTCCCACAAAGGAGCTGGTGGCCTCGAACCATGAACCATCAAGATTTGTACCACAGCTTCTTGCCACTAAGCCAACAGACAGCAGTAAATTTGCCATGGTGCTGAAGTCACATTGTGAACACTTTAACTTTTTTTTTTATTGTCTCACATTTTAGCTTTCTTAAACATAACATTTTCTTTCACCGTCAGATATATTACCATATATACTGACTGGTCAAGGGCAACTACTTCAAGATATCTTTATCTCCATGTACATTGGTAGAGGTCCTTTACTCCAGAACCTTGTTTATGAATTTTTGTGTCTGACTTTCACCTATTTTGCTGTTGCCAGTGACCTTTATTCAAAGTTTCTAAGCTGCTTTGACCCAGATACCAGATACAGAAGCATTTATGATGAAAGGCAACCACTCTGAGACAGACACTGAAAACATAAATTAGTTAAAGGGCTCAAACCTATTTACAAATTGTCCTAGTTTTGGCATCTTCTCGATGGCAAGATTCCTGGAATGACTATACTAACCACAATTAAAATGAAAGATTGTATAAAACACAATGTACATGAGTGAAACACAATGTATATGAATTATTGTAGGCAGGTCCATACAAAATAATACAAAAATAGTCATTTATAGATGTAATTTTCTTCCTTCTCTCAGAAGCAGAAAGGAATAATATCTTCACTCAGTGCAACTCAATGCACCAGTTCCTAGCTGATCTTCCAGGGGGTTTCTGAGATTGTAAATCTCACAGGAGAGAATGTCCACTGATAGGCCTGTGGGCCTGACTCACTCCCAGGCAGCAACGTACCTGTGATTAGCCACAGCCAATCAGCAGGCTCCACGACCACTTCCTCTGCCAAGAGACTGCTCACCTAGCAACGTCATCAGCTGTGGCCCAACAGTGCCAACAGTCACTGCTAATCAGCAAGCTATACAGCTACTTCCTCTGCCAAGAGACAACCCCTTCCCACCAGGTTTTTTAAAGCCAGTTCCCCTGTATGCCACATGGCCACATGTGAATTCTGTGACCGTCCTGCCTCTCTCTCTCTCTCTCTCCCCCTCTCCCTCTCCCTCTCCCTCTCCCTTTCCCTCTCTCTCTCTCTCCAGCCCAGGGTAGTGAATCTAGCCCAAAAGCCCAAATAAAATCTTCTTCTCTTACTTTTAGTTTCCACACCTGCTTTACATAACATCTGGTGCCATGAAACCCAAGAGGAGTGTGTGCCTCTGGGCCATTCCTTTACCTTGGACCAGGACCCTTCAGAGTCTAGCCTTCTTTTGCCAGCAGTAAGTCCACATCATCCCCGCTCCCTCTCTCCCTGCTTTGTCTCTGGGCTCCCTGTCTGCAATCACTGCTGCATCAGGGATCCCCATTCTGCTAGACTAGGTCTAGCCTTGATGTCTGTGGGGATGCCCCAGCTGCCTTGCTGCCCCTACTGCCCTTCTTTCTGTGGACTGATCGATAGGACACTCACATCCTTCCACACATTGCTCAGGAATGGGATGGATAATGGGATCACAAGTGTCTAAATTTGACCTAAAAATCACCACTAGGCCATTTCCTTTCCAATTGGTGTGAAATACCAAATCACTTAGACATAAAGAAAAATAATTTTTTTCCCCTGCTCTCTTGGACTCAGTACCACCTGCTTGATAACTGCCTCCATTGACCACCTGACGGCTCTTTAGACTTTAATATCCTAATGGCCTTAGACAGCTTTTGTCACAAGTTAGGCAAAGACTTGAAAGTTCCCTATGACAGGCTTTTTGTTCCTTCACTCTGGTCCAGACCTCTGTTCACTCTGTTCGACTGCACATGTATTTCTCAGTTGGAAAAATCCAAAATTTTCTTCTCCACTTTCTTCTCTTCCTGTTGCCTCTCCAATATCTGACCCTATCTCCTCAGATCCAGATCCTCCTGAATATTTAGCCTCCCCACCCCATATGATCAATTGTATCCACTGCACCTCTGTCTCCTCCCCAACCCCCTGCATACACAAAATCTTCTCCCACTGTAGTATCCTCTTACTCTTATCTCCTGTTAGCTCTCATACACATTCTCACAACCTACCATGTAGGTGTTCACTTTCCCCATTTCCTGAGTTACTCTACCCACTATGGAAAATTACAGGCACCGATGGAGTTGTTTGTGTCCAAGTTCCCTACTCTGATTTGTCTGCTACTGAAAAATGCCTTGGTTCCTTTTCTTGTTACCCTACTCCTTACCATAAAGAATTCTGCTAACTAACGCAAGTTTATGACCTTACCTGGCATGATCTTCACATTATCCTTACCTCTAGCTTCACACCTGATGGAAAAAAACCCTTCATTTTAGCAGCTGCCTACATATAAGCAGACCAGACATACTTCACAGATCAGACTATGCCTGTAGGTGCAGTCTCAGACACAGAACCCAACTGGGACTATCAACATGACCAAGATGGTTGGTGCAAGTGTGACCATATGATTCAGTGTCTCATAGCAGGTATGTAAAGTGCCACCCAGAAAGTCATGAATTATAACAAACTACAAGAAATAACACAAGGGCCAGATGAAACCCAACAGTCTTCTTAAATAGAGTAACTGAAACTTTAGCCTCGTAAACCCACCTAGACCTTTCAATTGACCCAGGGTCTATGGTTTTAGCCACTGGTTTCATAACACAATCTGCATGTGACATAAGGAAAAACAAAACCCAAAACTCAAAAAAGCTGAAAACAGACCACAAATACTCATCCACAACCTAATAAACATATCTTTTAAAGTTTTTAATTCTAGAGAGGACAGAGCTAAAGCAATAAAACAGGCTTGGATGCATCAAAATGTAGTTTTCCAGGCCCAGGCAATTGTAGCTGCTGTCTGGGCAACACCCCAAAGTAAAAAGGGGCTTCAGTGGGACCTCCCTTCAAAATCTACCCTGCCAGCTGCATGCTTCAAGTGTGGCCTTCAAGGTTATTAGTTATAGCAATGTCCACGCCCCTAGCCACCAACAGAGCCTCGCAAAAAACAAAGTCTGTAAGCAACCAGGCCACTGGCGAAGTGAATGCTCTAGGTGTCTGGATAATTCTCTTCATTTCACATGGAGGACAACGGGACAACCACCCAGCAGTCTCGCCTCTTGAGGTTCTCACCGTAGTGGATGAGAACTGAGGTTGCCCAGACTCAAGGACCCCTATTACTCTTGCCAATCCTCACGTGACCATCATGGTAGTGGGTAAGTATATTTCATTTTTAATAGATAGTGGGACTGCCTTCTCTGTCCTCCCCTCCATCTCACATGCCACAACTCCTTCCTAAGTCGCAGTTATAGGAATTGATGGAAAGTCTACTTACCCACACAAGACTTCTCCCTTGCCATGTGTGTTAGATAAAAGCCCTTTCTTACATTTCTTTTTAGTTATGCTTTCCTGCCCTGTCGTTCTATTAGGTAGGGATATTCTCCAAAATCTCCATGCCACTACTTCTATTTCTCGTCTATCAACACCCTCAACTTCTGACCACCTTTTACCTCCTAATATTGTTAATCCTATAGTCTGGGACACCTCAAAGCCAGTAGTAGCCTCCCACCACCCAATGGTTCATATCTCTCTTAAAGATCCTACTAAATTTTCATCACACCCTCAGATTCCTGTCTCAGAATCTCATTGTGGAATCTGCCCTATTATTACCAGGCCACTCAAATTTGAGGTTGGCTGTTGTAAATAGTATTGCTTCTTTAGTTTCCTTCTCTAAATTCTCTTGGTTACTATAGAGGAATTCCATTCATTTTTGGATCTTGATCTTGTATCCTACCACCCCACTAAATGGGTCTAGTGTGTCTAACAGTTATTTTGTTGTTGTTGACTCTTTGGGGGTTTCTGTGTACACTATCATATCACCTGCATAAAATGACAGTTTAGCACTCTCTTTGCCAATCTGGATGCCTTTTATTTCCTTCTCTTGTAGTTTTGCCATAGTGAGTATTTCCAATACAATATTGAATAGAAGTGGTAACAGTAGGCATCCTTGTCTGGTCCCTGTTCACAAGAAAAATTATTTTAATCTTTCCCCATTGAGAATGATATTGGCTCCTGATTTTGCATATATACTTTTTCACTATGTTGAGAAAATTCCCTTTAATTCTAATTTTTCTGAGTGACTTAATCATGAAGGAGTGCTGGATTTTGTCAAATACCTTTACTGCATCTGTTGCTAGAATCATTTGTTTCTTATTATTTGCTTTGTTAATGTGGTGAATTGTGTTTTTTGTTTTCCTTATGTTGAACTGATCTTGCATACCTATTATGAATCCCACTTGGTCAAGAATTATCTTTTTATATACTTTTGGATTCTATTGGCTAGGATTTTGTTAAGGATATTTTCATCTATGTTCATAAGAGATGTTGGTCTGTAGTTTTGGTGTCTGGGAGTGTTCTTTCTTTTTCTACTTTTTAAAATAATTTAAGTAAAATTATGCATGTCTCTTTATGATCTGCTCAATTTCTTCTTTTGTAATGGATCTGTTCAAGTGTCCTACATCTATTCATGTCAATCTGGTTAGGACATAAGTTTCAAGGAACTTACCCATTTTTCTCTAGGTGTTTAAAGTTATTAGAGTATAGCTTTGCTCTCTATGTTGATGTTATTTTTGTTAAGTGCTGTCGAGTCTCAGGCAACTCATAGCAACACTATGAAGGAGAGTCCTCGATGCTTGAGTGCCTTTCATTCTCTCTCCAGGTTCATCAACATAGAGAGAGATATCAGCTGGCCCAGTGGACAGAAAGCGATGCTACCAAGCCAAAGGTGGGTGACTTTTAGTCCGCAGCCCTCGGGCCTGTCTTTCATTGTTTTTGTTCAGACATTCCTCTAGGTCGTATAGCCCTGGTGTACAAGTTGCCATACAGTGATCATTTGTGGCTGCTGTGAGGCTGAACACTGTGACACTGATGTGTCAAATGCATTAATCGTTGATTTCCCAACACAGACAGAGAGTGGGGTGGAGCTCCCCGATTCTAACAAGCTTGGAAGGAGGAGTGGCATCCACTTCTGTAATAGCTTGCCTCCGGAAACCCTATCAACCTGGAGAGAGGATGAAAAGCAGCCAAGCATCGAGGACTCTCCTTCATAGGGTTGCTATGAGTTGCCTGCAACTCGAGGGCACTTAACAACAACAACAACATCAACAACATAGCTTTTCACTATATTTTGATATTATAGATTTAGTTTCCTCCGTTTCTGTTGTGATATCACCTCTATCCTTCCTTAATAGAGTTATTTGTGTCTTCTCCTTTTGTCTTTTGTTAAATTTTCCAATGGTTTGTCCATTTTATCGAACCTGTAGAAAAATCAGCTCCTGGTTTTTTTGATGGTTTCAATTTTTTTTTCTTTCTGTTTTCTATCTCATTGATTGAAGCTCTTATTCTTATAATTTTCTTCCTTCTAGAAGATATAGGCTTAGGTTGTTGTTCATTTTCTGTATGATGAAGGTGTTGAGTTAGATCATTAATTTTACGTCTTTCTTCTTTTTTAATGTGTTTGCCTATTGCCATGACCTGCCCCCCTGAAGACTGCCTTAGCTGCTTCCAGAAGTTTTGGTTCATTGTATTTTCATTAAGATTTGTTTTGAAGAACTTTTTTTTACACTTTTTATTTCTTCTATAATCCATTTGTGTTGTAGCTGGGTGTTATTTGGCTTCCACGTTGGTAGAGTTTTTTAATATACATATATGCATTTTACAGTATATTCTTCCCATTTAATTTTTGCCCATTCATTCCTTGTTGCACATTTTCCTCTCTGCCCATCTCCCTCCAGTTCACTTTTCTCTTTGAAAAGAAAAATAAAATTATTTCATTGTTATACAACCCCAAGTTCACAGTCCATTTTATTACCCATTTATTTTTCTAGAATCTTGTCATGAAAATAATAGCAAGTCATATATTCCTTTTAAATAGTTCTCTCCCTCATCTGTTTCAATGCAGTAAACATTATATTTCCCCTCTTTTCTTAGGTTACCCCCACCCAAGCCCAATGTCAGTCCTGTTTTAAACAGTGACACTATGCAGTATTTGTCCTTTTGTGACTGAGATATTTCACTCAGCATAATGTCCTCCAGGGTTACCCATTTTGCATAATATTTCATGAGTTCCTTGTTTTTCAATGCAGCATAGTATTCCATTGTGTTAATATACCAGAGCTTCTCTACCCATTGATTTGTTAATGAGCACTAGGGTTGTTTCCAACTCTTTGCTGTTGTAAGCAAAGCAGAAATAATCATGGTTGTGCATATAACTGCTTATATGGCAGTTCTGGTTTCTGTAGGGTATATTCCCAGTAGTAGAACTGCTGGGTCAAACGGTATTTCTATTTGCAATTTTTTGAGAAAATGCCATACTACCTTCCATAGGCCTGCTATTTCACAAGTGAAATGCGCAAGGAGTTGGAGTAAGAAAATCAAAAGGCCGAACTCGCTCAGCATATCTTAAGCTCAA
>NW_006399810.1:14250318-14272547 GCF_000299155.1 Elephantulus edwardii | reverse complement strand
CAGTATTTGTTGTTTGCTGCTCTGTTGAATTTTGCTATTCTTACTGGTGTGAGATGATATCTCATAGCTGTTTTGATTTGTGTCTCTCTTTGAGCTAGGGGTTTTTAACACTTCATGAAGAAGTGTTCTAAATTCCTAGCACAATGGTGGTTTCATAAGCTTTATCCTCTTGTGCTCATTTTCTAGTTTTATGACACTGTGGTCTGAGAAGATTCTTTGTATTATTTCTATGGTTTTTTTCTACCATGTGTACTTGAGAAGAAAGTGACTTGAGTTTTATTTGGGTGCAGTGCTCAGAATACATCCCTAAATTTGAGTTAGCTGAATGTATATTTTAGATCTTTTGCATTTTTGTTAAATTTCCTTTCAGTTGATTTATCTTTGGTGAGAGTGGTGTGTTAAAGTCTTATACCAGTATTGTGGTGCTGTCTATTTCTTCAATTCTGTTAACAGTTATTTTATGTATTTAGTAGGTCTATCATTTTGTGCTCTTTTATTTCAGCACGGTTTCCTTTTTTTTGGCTTCTCAGCACTTTAGTGCAATTATTAAAGTCTCTTTTGACATCCGTTTTTATTTTTTTATTTCTCCTCTGTTTTCATAATGATCTTTTGCTTTCTTCCCACAACTCATCTGATCTTTGATCATTTGTGTTCAGTACCCCAAACCCATTCCTAAGATGATTGAAATTCAGATGGAATTGATTCAAGATTATATCTTGGTTTCTGTAGACTTCATTTTCTTCAGCATCAATTTGAACTTGCATACCCACAGTCTTCCCCTGGTCTAGTTTCAACTGCTAATATGGAGTATCTCCAAGTGATTTCTTTAGCAGACACAGCCAATCTGATTCCTATGCAGCCCAGGTGAGATCCATGTGTAAAGTCATATTTTGTGTCTTTTTTAAACAGTATTTGCAATAATCATTGCAAATACAAATTCAATCATTCTATTTCCAGCCTCATTTTTATCACCAAGCCCATATTTTTCAACTATTATTCCCTCTTCACTGTTGCCCACTTTTGCATTCTAGTCACCAATTATCATTAGCACGTCTTGGTTGCATTTTTAGTCAATTTTGGACTAAAATATTTGATAAAAATCCTCAATTTCTTCCTCTTTGGCTCCAGATGTAGGAGCATATATTTGAATAATAGTCATGTTAACGAGTCTTCCTTGTATGTGTATGGATAGCATCCTGTTTCTCACAACACTGTATTTTAGGATATAACTTGAAATTTACTTTTTTGACTCTGAAGGCAACACCATTTTTCTTCTGTTTTTCATTCCCAGCCAGAAGGCTGTTTTGCGGACAGAGCAGGGAACACTGCATGGTTTAAAATTAGGAAGGGAGTGTGTCAGAATTGTATTCTCTCTCTATACCCATTTATTCTATATGCTGACCAAATTATCTGAGAAGCTGGACTCTGAAGAGGAATATAGCACCAGGATTGGAGGGTGACTCATTAATAGTCTGTGTTATGCAGATGACGCAACTTTGCTTGCTGAAAGTGAGGAAGACTTGAAGAACTTGTTTCAGAAAACAAAGGAATGCAGCATTCAGTGTGGACTGAATCTCAGTGTCAAGAAAACAAAGATTCTTACCACTGGACCATTAGGCAACATCATGAGGGATGGAGAAGAGATTGAAATTGTTATCAACTTCACCTTGCTTGGATTCACAATTAACACTCTTAGTATCAGCAGTCAAGAAAAAATTAAATGCACTGCACAGGGAAAATCTGCAGGTAGTGACCTCTCCAAATTATTGAGGAGTAATGATGTCAGGTTGACGATTAAAGTACATCTAATTCAGGCCATGGTCTTTCCGATCACTTGCTATGCATCTGAAAACTGGCCGGACAATAAAGATGACAGAAGAAGAATTGACCCCTTTGAGCTGTGATACTGGAGAACAGCACTGAACACATCACAGACGGCAAAGAGAACAAACAGATATGTCTTGTAGAGGGTGCAACCTGAGTGCTCTTTGGAGGCAAGACTGAAGATGGTTCACCTCATATACTTTGGTCATGTTCCTTGGAGAAGATAAGATACTAGGAAGTGTTTAGGGATGGCAAAGGGGAGGAAAACCCTGAAGCAGGTGCACTGATGCAGTGACTACTGCAATGGGCTCTTGTGTGAGGACGGCACAGCATAGAACAGGGTTCAGATATTTTGTTCATAGGCTCTCTATGAGTCATACTTGGCAGCACCCAGCAACAACATCATTTGGTGCATAGATGTTGACCAATGTTTTGTCTTCTTGATCTACTGTGTCTTTAACCAATATATAGTGACCTTCCTTATCTTTTATGGTGTTTTTCATTCTGAAATCTATATTATCAGAGATTAGTATTGCCACTCCTTTTTTGTGGATGCCATTTGCTTGGATCTCTCCCCCCAGCCTTTTAGTCTATCTTTCTTTTCATTTCTTAGCTGTGTTTCTTATAGACACTATATTGATGGGCTTTGAGGTTTTTGGGGTGTGTGTGTGTGTGTGTGTGTGTGTGTGTGTGTGTGTTTTAAAGTCCATTCTGCTACTCTTTTTCTCTTGATAGTGCACCTAAGTGTGATTATTGACAGGTCAGATTTATCATTACCATTTTGCTGTGTTTCTTTTTTTGTTGTTTCTTTTTTGCTACGGTCCATCCACTTTTCTCTGATGACTTTGTGTGAAGAACTTCCCTTAACATTTCTTAAAGTTTTGGTTTTATTTTCACAAATTCCTTAAGTTTATTTTTTTTGTTCAAAGGATGTGATTTGTCCTTCATATTTGATGGAAAGCTTTGCTGGGTACAGGATCCTCAGTTGGCGATTATTTTCTTCCAACTTTCTGTATATGCCATCCCATTGTCTTCATTTTCACACAATTTCTGCTCATACACTTTCTCTAATGAGTCTTCAGTCTTGTTGCTAACATTCCTCCTCAGAGAGCCCAGTCTTCAAGATGATGTGTTCCACATATAGATTGAAATATATGGTGATAAGATGCATCCCTGGTGTACACCTTTGCTGATTTTGAAACATAAAGTGTTTCCTTCCTCTGTTCTGACTACAAACTCCTGGTTCAAGTATAGCTTTCACACAAGCACAATCAAGTGTTCAGGGAATCTCATGCTTCTTAAGAATTAGTCACAGTCTGTTGTGACCCACATCGTCAAATGCCTTTGCATAGTCAATGAAACACAGATAGCCATTCCTCTGGTACGCTCTGCTTTCAGCCACGATCCAGCTAACATTGGCTATAATGCCCCTAGTGCCATGTCGTTGTTGTTATGTGCCGTTGAGTCGTTTGCGACTCATAGCGACCCTATGTACAACAGCCCTAAACCCTACTCTATCCTGTGCCAATCTCATTGCCTCTGACACACCCATCCCGATTACCCCAGTCACTGAATCAATCCACCTCATAGAGGATCTTCCCCTCCTGCGCTGTCCCTCTACTCTACCCAGCATGATGTCCCTCTCTAAAGACCTGTCTCTCCTTGCAACATTTCCAAAGTATGTCAGGCGAAGCCCCAGAATCCTTGCCTCCAAGGAGCAGCCTGGTTTAACCCTCTCTAGAATGAATCTGTTTGTTTTCTTGGCAGTCCATTCAATACTCTTCTCCAGCACCACAGCTCAAAGATGTCAATTCTCCTTCTATCCTCCCTAGTCATTGTCCAACTCTCTGATGTATAACAAGTGATTGCAAAAACCATGGCCTGTATCAGGCACACCTTAGTCTCCAGAGAGGCACCATTGCTCTTGAGTACTTTAGAGAGGTCCCTAACCGCAGACTTTCCCATTGCAATACGTTTTTTGATTTCTTGGCTACTGGTGCCAAGAGTGTTGACCGTGGAGCCGAGCAAACTGAAGCTGTGAACAATCTCAATCTCTTCACCATCCATCCTGATACTACCGATTGGTCCAGTGGTGAGAATTTTTGTCTTCTTAACATTGAGCCTCAGTCCATATTGAAAGCTAGTGCCATAGCCTCTTCTAAACCCAGCCTGCACATGTGGTGATGTATTATTCCAAAAGTCTTTGGATAATTTTCAACAGGATCTTGCTTGTCTGTGAAACTACTGGCACTGTTGGATAATTTCCACACTCTGTTAGATCACCCTTTTTTTTTTAAAGGGGAATATGAGCTTACTTTGACTAGACAACAATGAGCTGGGTTGAAAATTCTGGCATATCTATTAGTTTCATTGTTTAACCTTGTGCTCCTCTTTATGTATCTCTTCTTCTCCCCTTCACTTTTTTTCTCACCCTTCACTTCTAAGGCATTTTTGGAATTACAGGAAGAACTGAATAAAATACTTTACAGAGTAGAGAAAAAAGATTAGAGAGCAGAAAAAAATTACAGCAATATTTTAAAGAGAAAGATTCTTTCTGAGGATAAGGCTTCTTGGTATTTTAAAAACCTCTGAGTTTGTGAGGGAGAACATCCCAGCATAGAAAATATCTCTCTTTTATATGGCACATTAATTACTATCTGGAGACTACTATTAATTATTTAAAGGGCCACTCGAGTCATTAATTATCCTTCACTGTGCACTTTAGAAGCAAACTATTAAAAAAAAAAAGAAGCAAACTATTAAACTTAGCCCATTAACCAGTTTACTTCTCTATTAGGTTCTCATTTTTCCTAACCATGCAGTTAAAAATGGAAGTTTCCTAGGTTCTTTCCCTTCAGAGTTGCTCTTCATCATAACCCTAAAAATGAGAAATCATTTTGAAAGAGAACAAAGTATTTCAGGTCCTGACTCTCTAGGTGGTTGTTGTGTGTCATTGAGTTGGAACTTAACTATAGTTGACCCTCCAGTGGGTTTTCAGAGGCAGTAAACCCCACAGGAGAAGGTTGTCCATCCTTCTTTCACAGAGCAGCTGGTGGATTTGAACTATGTGCTGTTGGGATTGCAGCGCATCTTCTTACCACGAAGGGTTCAAAATTCATCATACATGCTATTTCCATGTTAGGTCCCTGGGTTTGTGCTGAAAAGTTGGCTGTTCAAATCGACCCAGTAGAATATCTGGTCCTATGAAGATGTGCCACCTCAGAACCCTACAGAGAAGTTCTCCTCTGTCCTACAGGGTTGCTATAAATCAACAAAGACTAGGCAGCAGTGGTTTGTATATTTTGTTTGGTTTGGTTTTGCTTCTCTGAAAACATCTCTGAAAGGAAGCTGGGATGAATAACACAATCCAGAAAAATGACTTTGTCCTAACAAAGAGTAGAATATTTAGAAAAGTCTACTATTATTTCAGTGTTTTTGAATTTGTTGAGGCTTGCTTTGTGATCTAATATATGATCAATTCTGGAGAATGTACACTTGAGAAAAAAAGTGAATTTTCATTGGGTGCAGTTCTCTGAATACATCCACAAGGTCAAGTTGTCTGATTGTATAGTTTAGATCTTCTGCATCTTTGTTGAGTTTCTTTTGAGTTGGCCTATCCTTCAGTGATAGTGGTGTATTGAAATCTCTTACCACTATTGTGTTGCTGTCTATTTCTCTCTTCAATTCTGTTAACTTGTTTTACGTATTTTGCAGGTCTATCATTTGGTGCATAAATGTTGAGCAAGTTTATGTCTTCTTGATCTATTGTGTCTTCTTGTTCGGTATGTAATGCCCTTCCTCATCTTCCATGGTGTTTTTCATTCTGAAATCTATTTTATCAGAGATTAGTATTGCTGCTCATGCTTTTTTGAAGTTGCCAGTTGCTTGGTAAGTTTTTTTCCCAGCCCTTGATTTTGAGTTTTCTTTCTCTTTCTTCCCTTTTCAGATGTATCTCTTGTAGACAACATATTCTCTACCCTCCTCCCCAGTTTGTTCTTCTCCCCCCCCCTTGAAAGTCTGTTTTAATTGTCCATTTGCCACAGTGCTTGTCAAAGCCAGTTCTGATTAATCTCCTTTGTCAGTGTGTTCTTTGCCATTCCCTATCACTCCTCCCTGAGAGAGACTTCACCCTGATTCATAAGGAAAAGGGGATGGCATATTCTCTTAGCTACTTCCTGCTGAAAAGGGACGCTGTGCGTTTCAGGGTGAAGGTCTTCTCTCACTACTCTAAAGGGCCCCTTTGACAATAGGAAACACATAGTATGGAGATTGATTTTGGAATTTAGATGCACTGTTATCAATTGTACTTAGCCGTACATGTTCATATCCTTGAAGTTGTATCATGAAAGTGTTGCAGCCTAGAAGACACAAATTTAAATAACAAGTTAAAAGTACATGAGTCAAAAATTAAGTGTTATCTCAATGTTATCCATAACTTATTATGATCTCCATAGTTGAATACCTTTGCATAGTCAATAAAACACAACTAAACATTAAAAAAAAAAGATGATCTTAAAATTCAGATGAAATTGATTCAAGATAATATTTGGTTCCTGTGCACTTATTTTCATTTTCTTTGGCCTCCATTTGAACTTTTTATATGAGTAAGTGATGATCTGAACCATGATCCATCCAGCCTGGTCTGGTTTTGACTGCTGATACTGAGCTTGCCCAATGATTTCATCCACAAATGTAGTTAATTTGACTCCTTTGCAGCCCATCAGGTGAGATCTGTGTGTAAAGTCATCACTTGGGTCTTTTTAAAAAGGTGTTTGCAATGAATAAAGCACTGTAAAAACAAAAATAAAAAAAAAAGAAGACAAGTGGCTGCAATGATGCTCTCAAGCACAGCGACAATTCTGAGGATGGTGCAGAGCCAGTGTTTTGAGCTGTTATACACAGAGGGGGTATGAGTTGGTGTCAATTCACAGCACCTAACAACAACAAAACAACAGTGTTATACGTTCACAAGATCTTCCCCAGAAAAGAAAACTGGGGATTCTTTTATCCTGTTCTAAAAATTGGAGATTGTAAACCTCATTTCCTTCTCAGTGGTTCTTTCTCATAAAACTTCAGTGTGAGCAACAAGTGGAGGAAAAGTAGGTAAACGGAAGTTGTTCTGTGTGATGACAGGAACAGAAGTGCACTTCTATTAAGCAGAACAATCACCAGCCATTTCAGAAATGATTATACTTCCTCACTGTGGACATGCGGCAGGACAAGAACTCTTACTTGATTTGCAAGATGCTCCCATTTATATTCTTTATTTTCTTTTGGGTGGTGGGGTTTTTTTGGTTTTTTTTTTTGAGGAAAGCTCACCTTCTCAACCAAAATCAAAACAAAGTGATACATGGTTTTGCAAAGTTAGAAAGATGAAGTGTGGACAATAAGAAGCAGTTGGAACAATTTTCCATAATTAAATTACTTATTCCTTCCTAAGTTTTATTACTGAATTTTTAATTCACTTGTATCTCTACAGGTTGAGTATGTCTGCATGTAAGAACAACTCAACCGTAGTCATTTAAGCCCCTAGGAGTCTATTCTTTTCATGTGAGGGTGGGGCTAAGACACCTTGAGTGGACAGTTTAGAGGAGGATCTGCAATTCAAACAATTTACTCACAGAGTGTTGGTGGTGTGGTTCGTAGGGAGCTGTGCTACCAACCCAAACGATACACCATTCTAGTAATTCAAATCCACCTGCCACTACAAGGGAGAAAGACAACCTTTTCCTGTGTGATTTATAGCCTTGAAAACACAATTGAGGGTGAGCTATAAGTCAGTTCTGACAGTGAGTGCGAGGTGTTTTGTTTAAAGTTACCTGATCTCCCTCAGCTCCCTGTTTTGCCATGCTGAATGTAGTTTTATTCCTCCTAGGAAGCAGGAATGGCACCCACTTTCTAAAAAGCATGCCTCTGAAACTCTATGAACTTTGATAAATGCCGATAGCTGTAGAGGGGCTTCAGGCCTTTTGTTCATAGGGTCGCTATGAATCATGCTTGACTCAAAGGCAATCAACAACAACACAATAAAAATAATATGAACAAGAGCCTGTGATGAAAGAAGAAGTTCAAGCTGCTCTGAAGGAAGTGGAAAAAAACAAGGCCCCAGGGATTGACGGAATACGAATTGACATATTTCAACAAATAGATGCTGTCCTGAATATGCTTACCAAGTTGGGCCAAGAAATCTGGAGGACAACCACTTGGTTATCTGAGTGGAAGAAATCTGGATTTGTTCCCATTCAGAAGAAGGGTGACCCAACAGAGTGTGGAAGTTATCAAACAATATCATTATTATCACATGCAAGGAAGTTTCTAGTGAAAATTATCCAAAAAATGACTGGAACAACACATCAACAGAGAAATGTCTGAAGTGTAGGCTGGGTTTAGAAAATACCGTGGCACTAGGGATATTATAGCTTATGTTAGGTGGATCTTGGCTAAAAGCAAAAAGCAAAGAGTACCAGAGGAATGTTTGTGTTTCATTGATTATGCAGTCATTTGACTGCGTGGATCATAGCAAACTGTGGCTGACTCTGAGAAGAATGAGAATCCCAAAACACTTGATTGTGCTTCTGTAGAACCTATACTTGGACCAGGAGGCAGTTGTCGGAACAGAGCATGGAAACATTGCATGGTTTAAATTTGGGAAGGGTGTATGCCACGAATGTGTCTTATTTCCATACCTTTTCAATCAGTATGTGAATCAGATCATCTGGGAGGCTAGGCTCTATGAGGAGGAATGTGGCATCAGGATTGGAGGAAGACTCATCAGCAAACTGTGTTATGTAGATGACACAACCTTGCTTGCTAAACCTGAGGAGAACCTGAAGCACTTGCTGCAGAAGGATAAGGACTAAAGCTTTCACTATGGATTGAAGCTCAATAAAGAAAACAAAGATTGTCACCACTGGGCCAATTGGCAGCATCATGATAGACGGTGAAAAGATTGAGACTGTTAACAGTTTTAGTTTGCTTGACTCCACAACCAATATTCTTGGTACTAGCAGCCAAGAAATAAAAAAACAATTGCATTGGGCAAGTTAACTGTCAGGGACTTCTCTAGAGTGCTGAAGAGCAGTGATGTCAGTTTGGAGACTAAGGTGTGCTTGATCCAGGCCATGGTATTCACTATATGTGCTGTGCCTCAAGAAACTGGACAAGGACTAGGGATGATAGAAGGTGAATTAATGCCTTTGAGCTGTGGTGCTAGAGAAGAGTATTGAATATACCATGGACTGCTAAGATAACAAACAGGTTTATCCTGGAGAGGGTGAAATCAGGCTGCAATTTGGCGACAAATATTCTCAAACTCCATCTGACAAACTTTGGGCATGTTGCAAGGAGGGACATAATGAAAAGGGACATTATGCGTGCGAGGGAAGAAGGACAGTGCAAGAAAGGAAAGACCCTCAATGTGATGGATTTACTCAGTGACTGGGGTAATGAGGGTAGGTGTGTCAGAGACAGTGAGATTGGCACAAGATAGAGCAGGATTCAGAGCAGTTGTGCATAGGTTAGCTATGAGTTGCAGGTGACTTGACAGCACTTGACAACAGCAACAACAGAGATAATATGGTCTTTCCACTTCTAGTCCCATTTTTAATTCCCAAGTAGGAAGAACGATTCAGAGAAATATTTTTCTAAAAAAATTAAAGAATGGAAAGGGCAACACTTAAATAAATGAAGTCTCTCTTTCCCCAAACCCCTCAGGAGGCAGGAGGCCATGACCATGTCAATGGTCAGAACTACAGCTGGGTCATTGCTAGTTATAATGGAGGCTGGGAATGTAGCTTTGTACCTAGAACACTGCTGCCTCAGATGGGATGGGAGTTGTATGAATACAAACTCAAAAGTCACTGCTGGCTGAGTCAGAACCTACTCATAACTGATCCTCCAGTGGATTTTCAGAGGTGATGAGTGGCACAAGGGGAGACTGTCCAGCTTTCTACCTTGGGGCAGCTGGTAGATTCAACTAGTCTGCCTTTGGGTTGGCAGTGCAACTTCTTACCTACTAGACCACCAGAGCCTCTTGTACAGAGAAGGGGATATGGGGATTGTGTTGACATGCAGAAGGTTTTCCACAGTAGCCAAACCTCCTGCCTCCCAGCAGGATCAGAAATAAATCAATCAAATAATTTACTTATTTGCCAATTCAAATAGTAGGTACTTTTATTTAGTTTATTTAGTTATTTATTTACTTATTAAACATCTATAAACCGTGTACAGTGGTGCTCTCTAAGAAAACAACTGCAAGGAGAGCATTTTGATACAAAATGGGGCAGTGAGCAGGCATTAATGAAATAATCTAAATATAACAGCATTCTAAGAACACTGTCATCAAACAAAACTGCAATTCTCTAAGAGGGTAATGAACTGATGGAGTAAATGAAAATGTAAAGAACTCTGAGCCTAGTGGGTTTGAGAAATTAAAAAACAGTAAGCACTCAGGGTCCCAGAAAAAAGGAATAATTATTGAAAAACTAGTCAGAACTGGTAGTGTAGCATTTGACTATGAAACTGACTGCTCTGCTCTGTTACTCAACTGTACTGTCAGATCTGATGGGTCTCTGTGGTTCCTAAAAATCACATATGTTCTGAGTTCAGTCATAGGCTTACTCTGTACTCCATTGTATGTTTGTTTTTGTTTGTTTATTAATATCAATGAACAATTACAGAGATTTTGGGTTTCCATTTGCACTCCATTGTTAACAACCAATCTTGAAGCAAAATTTTAGATTTGTTTAACCTCAGCAATCCCTACCTTTGGTGGAGAGGCTGACTGTCAGGAATGTCCTCCTTCTCCTCACCTGTATCAAGGTCAAGCCTCAAGGCTTTAGTTGCAGTACATTTGTGTAATGAAATACTATGCAGCATTCAGATGTAACAATTCCAAAAATTACTTCGTAACTTGAGAAAGACTGGAGGGCATTATTCTGAATGAACGAAGTCTCATAAGGACAAATACTGCATATGACCATTATTGTAAAAAAGAATAATGAATAAAATGTGTATGGTGATTCAAGGGGGCAGAGGTGGGAGCAGAGGGATGAGGTTGGACAGGGGGAAATCATAGGGCCACACAATTTGGCCAGAGGCAGGGGCTATAGGAAATGGGAAAGATTTGGTGGGGATCTGAGAAGACAGGGTAATGGTGGGCATAATTCAATAGTGATTAATTTTTTTGTCATTTATGTAAAAATTTATTTGACCAAAATGTAGAAAAAGAGATACTATCACATATGATACAGTTGCAAGAGTCTAAAGGAAAAGTGTGGGTTTTAATCAATTGCACGATTTGCTAGTGTGTCTCGTGGGTAGTGTGATGCTTAATAAATAGGAGTGAGGGGCAGGGGATGTGGAGAAGCTAGAAGCAGGGTGATTCTGGCCAGAATTATAAACTCGAGTTGGCCCCCACGCGGCTGGGGAATGTGGAATGTTTGAGCTCTGAGATGTTAACTGAGAAAGCAGAAATAGAACAAAGCCAGCACGTGCAGCTCTGTCTACAGAACACTCCGTATCCAGTTCAGTCAGGAGTTTTGTCTTTTATCAACTTTGTCCCGAAGAAGGAACTGAATGAGTAACTCTTCAGCTACATACATTCCCTGAAGCGTGGATGAGGTGAAGTCAGGCCAATTACTTTTTCAGGTGATTAATTTTTTAAAACACAATGAATGGGAATGATTGTATGAAAGACACTGAAAGAAGGACAGCGTGAAACACATTGTATATGAACTCTGGATGCAAACCAATATAAAATAATAATTTTTAAAATAATAATACATAGAAACCTCATACCTGAGTTCTGGAGGCCTCGTGGTAAAGATCTGTGCTGCTAAGCTGCTCCATGGAGATGGGCTATCTCCTCCTGTGCAATTATATTGCCTCTGAACACCTGCAGGAAGGTCAGCTACAGGTCAGTTCTGACTCCATGGTACACAAAACGTTCTTCTTTGACAGCTGTTCTGACTTGTCCTCACAAAGCCCACCTTCTACGTGTTGGATGAGGTCTTCTTCCCTTCTGTGGCTGACAGCAAACTCTACTTAACAATTTCTATGTCTGAGAATATGTATTTTCTTTAGTTAAAAAAAAAAGAGATGCTTATCTAGTCTTGGGGACAAGGACAGCTTTTCTTTAAGGCCATGATACTTAATCTATGATGGAAATAATGGAAAAATGCTCAATGAAATGACTGCTTTGGGGCAGGGAGACCAATGAGAAGCCATAGATAAATTTTAAGCACGGAGCATGCTCAAACTTGCATTTTGAAAAGTGGTCTTACTTGTGTTCAGTAAAGTACGTGCTATAAATATATTCTAGGGTCCCTTCTCTGCCACTACTGGAAACTCTAATATTAGAGTATCTTCCTCTGAGCTTTGGGGGCATGCTGGGCTCCCCAGACTGACTGTGCACTCATACACGTGCACATTTCCCTTAGTGTCACTGGGCAAACAGCCCTGATTGGCTTCAATGCTTTTACTCACCTCACACTGCTATTGCCCTAAATTTGTGCCTTCCTTATTACCTCACAACTAACTACATTGGATAGATTTTGTGTGCAATTAGTTCTTATCCTTTCAAAGTCAAAGGCAATGTTTCTCAAAGATAGTTTTGGGCATGGACACCCTTTAGGGTGAAGGACTGTTCCATGTATTGCAGAATGTTTGGTATCCGGCCCTCTTGGCAGGTACACTCTCTGAGCACTGACAATCAAAACATGACCTGAGTGAAGCAGTGCCACCTGAGAGGAAAGTGGCACTGGGGTGATGATATGCTTTGTATCCTCTCTGCATGCAGCTGTTTCATTTCTGGTTGGTTTTTTAAAAATTCCCTCTTAGTGGGGAAGACCCTCTATGAGATGGATTGATTTGGTGACTGGGGTAATCAGGATGGGTGTGTCAGAGGCAGTGCGGTTGGCGCAGGATAGAGCAGGGTTTAGGGCTGTTGTGCATAGGGTCGCTATGAGTCACAAACGACTCGACGGCACATAACAACAACAAGGCATTGACTGATGGCAACCCCATGCACAATGAATAAGAACACTACACAGCTGTGGAGTGTCTTTCAAAGCAGTTGATACACTACGTTGAACAGTATTCTGTTGTTCAGTAGCTAAGAATTCATTGGCTAATTTTTGGATGTGTAGTGTCAGGCTTTGCCCCCTAATCTATCGTAGTCTGGGAGCTCAGCTGAAGCCTGCCCTCCATGGATAACCCTGCTGAAAACTAGACCAGAGGGGTGGTTTCCAATATCATCATAACATGCAACCTACCTAAGTACCACAAAGTGACGGGCAAGTACCCGAAGGGTCCATACACTGTCCCTGATGAAAAGTAGCAGCCAAGGGAAAGCAGAGACTAGTCTCATGAGACAAAACTTTGAAGAATGAGAACCAGCGTGTTGGCAATAGAGGAGGGCACTTAAGGTAAATTTTACCCATAAGGATATAATTTATCCTGAAGGCTTACCCTACCCTCTTCAACCTAACTTCTTGGGTAGAAATAAATCAAATCCTTGTGAATTAATTTCTTTCTTACTACAGGCATGTGTGTGACTTGATTATCAAAGATGATACATCTAAATGGATGACAGCCTAAACGGATGAGAGTTCAGTTTCTACCCTAAAGGTTGGTGGTTTGAACCTAGCCACAGTTAGTTCAGAAGAAAGACTTTGTGAATAACTTCCACAAAGTAAGACCTTGACACCCCTGCGAAGCTTAGTTCTACTCTGCAGCAATGTGAGTCAACGCATGCATGGCAACTGGGTTAATTTTGTGTGTGTGTGTTTGTTTGTTTAGGTGTCTAAAACAGTAACTCTTATTCGAAATGTGTTTTGTTTTTTTTTGTTTTTTGTGTTTTTTTTTAAGAGAGGGAAGAGTGGGATCACTGGGAGATTGTGCCTCAAGTAGAAGAAAACGTGTTTGGTTGGAAGCCAGCAGGTGCAGAAGGAGCTGCGACTTGGAGGGCCCATTTATGAGCTCTTTGGTCTGTGCCATGTTAGAACTCACTACTGAAAATTACGCAGTCCATTAGTGTCACCCCAGAATAGGAGAGAAGCAGCTGCTGGAGAGCCGTAACTGCACCATTTAGCATTGATTTATACCAAGAGACAAAAAGAATGCAGCACAAGATTGCAGTGTGGGTTACAGAAGCCAAAGAGAGTTGGAAGGTGTGTTGAAAGGTTTGCTCTGTTTTTCATCCTTCTCCTTTTTTTTTTGTCTGCAAATAATGCTCAGTCTTCACTACTTCTGAAAATTCTAGAGGGGAAAAAAAAAAGAATTGAGGCAAATCCAGATGTTAAAGGCTTTATTCATTGAGGTCGCTTTGCTCCCCAAGCAGTTCATTGTCTGTCAGACTTCTAGTTTGGATTTATTGGCCTTCCATGTAAAACATCAAAATGCTAACTGCACAGAGTTTTGTGCTGTTAAACCCCAAACCGGTAATCCACTGCTGTCAAGTTTATTCTTATGCATAGCGATTCTGCTGGACAGAGCAGAAATGCCTTAAAGGATTTTAATTACTTTCACTATGTTGTGTAACTATCTTTACTACTGGTTTCTATGGTTTTCAATCACTCTTAGAAGAAACTAGTGCCTCTCAAGCATTAACTTCCCAATCTCCCTCCCATTGTACTTTTTACGCATTTGGTCTCTATAAACCTGCATGTATTAGAGATATTTCATTTATGTGAGATTTAACAATATTTGTCCTTTTGAATCTATTTTATTGCACTCAGTATAGTGTGTTCAAGGATAATCCATGTCACAGTTTACATAACAACTGGGCCCAAGTCACATTTCTAATCCTTTATCTTTCCTAGCCTAGTGGATAAGGAGTTCCGCTGCCCACCCAGAGATATTTGGGTCAAATCCACCAGCTGCTTCTCAGAAAGAAGATGCACAATCTTCTCCCATGGGGTTACTGCCTCAGAAAACCCACTGGAGGGTTAGCTATGAGTCAGTTCTGACTCGACGGCATGTAACAATAGCAATCTTTGCTGAGCAGAATGCCACATTTTTCTCTTGTACAGTAGTAGCTGGTAAGTTTGAACCACCAACCATTAGGTTACCAGTTAGTGCTTAACCATTTTGCCATCATGGCTCCTGTGGTTTCAAAGGGTACTCTCAAAAAAAAAAACACCTCAAAACCAGCAACCCTCACTATTGATACATCAATTAAGATGCTGCCCAGTTAATCTTCTGGTCAGTTAATTAATTGATCCATTTTCTCTAAATTTAACCAAATATTGAGTAAGGTTTGGAGACCACCTGATACTCTGCAAAATATTTTGAAAATTAATTTAGTACAATTATTAAAATACCTATTTACATCCCGTGCCTATTCCTGGTTTTCTTCTGAAAACAAGCTTTCAGATGCGTCTCACACACCATAACTTTGGTTGCTTTCATGTGGAGAAGCCCCATGGCACAGATCTGTCTCCCAGATGTTTCTGAAAACCCTCCGGGCTCAACTTATCAGAGAGTTTCATAACAGAATGCTGACAGTTGTTGGCCAGTTGTATCAGCGCTTCAGCAGACCTGGAGGTCAACACCTTCATGGTCAAGGATCTCTATATTTCAAAGAAAGACATCAAACCATCAACAGAGGATATGTCAAAAGTGTGATATTGAAAGGGTACAGGTTAGCCCCTCAGCCACCCTGAGCCTGTGGGAGAGGACATAAGAGTTCTCTGAGAAAAGGATAATGCCAGCAGTGGATCAGAGAGGAGTTATGGCATGATGTATTATCCTCTTTCCATGAAGGAGGACAACAGGCTGTCTTCAGATTGAGTCTGACTCACAACGACCCCATGTGTGCCAGAACGGGCATGCCTCTGTGTTCTCCGGCTGATTTTTCAGACATAGTCCACCTTGGTTAGCAGCTGGGCATGTTAACTGAATGTATCACCCGAGGATTCCACAGGTAGAAGAGGGGAATGCCTCTCCCTTTCCCAAAACAAATGAAGGGGCAAAAGATATGTGTCTGCTGATGGATGCAGGAACAACATCTGACTCACACCTGGAAAGTCTGAAGGCGAATGGCTGCAGCTGGCAGGCTGCCCAGGACTGCAGAGCCTGAGGGAAGGAAGCTGTTCTGGCAACAGTCCGCTTCCCACATTTGCCAAAGCAAAACATGGACTTTTGTATCTTCATTAGGTAGATGTCAACTCTGTGGAAGGATGCTCTGTGGGAACACCTTACAGTGTCTCTCACAAGAGGATCACTTGGAGTGTGATGGCAAGTCAAACACAAGAGAGGACTTCTTGTAGTCAAAAGGCTGTAGGCATCACAAGTGAGCAACTTACAGAGCTGTCTTCTGAATAGAAGGAGCTAGAGCAGAGCAGGCTATAGCAATGCTGGTCAGGGGCTGGAGGAGGCACTTCTGACAAATTTACAAAAGTACTAACTGGCATCTCTCACACTAGAGAGCACTCACATTATACCAGCCACATAAGGGCTTCCTGAGCCTCATCGCCCCTTCCTCTGGCCATCCAGGAGCCCAAGACAGCAGTGGCAACATGACAGAGGAGTTGGAGCAAGAAGAGACTGCCACCACATCTACCCTCATTCATGCACGGCTCCTCCCACCTGATGAGTTAGCGGGAGAACCACTCCATGTTCAGAGAAACAGAGTTTTGCCATTCCACTGGGCTGTACTTCCTTTATACCTGTTGAGAAACCGAGTCTGGTCTGGTCTTCAATCATTGGTGTTCAATGCTTTAAGTCTTTTCTTTACATGATCTTGAAATTCAGATGGAATAAATGCAAGCTTATACTTTGGTTCTTGTGTATTTATTTTAATCTTCTTTGGCCTCATTTTGAACTTGCACATGTTTATTGATAATGTCAGTTGGATCCTGGCTGAAAGTAAAGAATACCAGAAGAAATGTGTCTATTTATGCTTTCTTGACTATGCAAAGGCATTTAACTGTGTAAATCATGACAAGTTATGGCTAACATCGAGAAGAATGAGAATCCCAGAGCACTTAATTGTGCTCATTCAAAACCTAGACCTAGACCAGGAGGTTGTTGTGCAAACAGAACAAAGGAATACTGCATGACTTAAAATTAAGAATGGAATGTGCCAGAATTGCATTCTTTCTTCATACCTATACAATTTGTATGCTGAGAAAATTATTAGAGAAGCTGGACTCTATGAAGAGGAATGTGGTACAAGGAATGCAGAGAAACTTATCAATAATTATGCAGATGACACAATGTTGCTTGCTAAAAGTGAGGAGACGTGAAACACTTGTTGCAGAAGATCAAAGATAACAGGCTTCAATATGGGTTACATCTCAATGTCAAGAAAAGGAAGATTCTTACCACTGGACCAATAGGCAACATCATGATGGGTAGAGAAAAGATTGAAACTGTCAACAACTTCATCTTACTTGAATCCATAATTAACACCCTTAGAACCAACTGTCAAGAAATAAGGAGGCATATTGCACTAGGAAAGTAGGCAGTTGGGGATCTCTCTAAATTATTGAGGAGTAATAATAGTCAGCGTGAGGACTAAGGTGCGTCTGATTCAGGCCATGCTCTTTCCAATCAGTTGTTATGTATCTGAGAGCTGCATAATAAAGAGAGATGACAGAAGAAGAATTGATGCCTTTGAGCTGTGGTGTTGGAGAAGAATGCTGAACATTCATCCCATGATGGTCAAGCGAACAGAAACGTCTTGTAGAGGGTGCAGCCAGAGTGTTCTTTGGAGGCAAAGATAATGAGGCTTCACCTCAGGCTTATTGTAAGGAGAGGGACATGATGCTGGGAAGGGTAGAGAGTTGGCAAAGGAGAGGAAGACCCTCGATCAGGTGGATTGACACAGTGGCTGCCGCAATGGGATCTAATGTTTCAGGAAGTGTGAAGATGGCACAGGACAGGACAGGGTTCAGGTCTGTTGTTCTTAGGGTCACTATGAGTTGTACTCGATGGAACCTAACAACAAGAGTTTGAGTCGTCAGGTGGTACAAATGGTTAACATATCTAACTGCTAACTGAGTGGTTGAAGGTTCAAATCTGTGAAGGTGCAACCTCTGGAAGTACCTTGGAAACAAGTCTTGACAATCTACTTCTGAAAAAGGAGCCCTTGACAGTCCAATGGACCACAGTTCTCCTTTGATACACATGGGATTGGCATGAGTTGGAATTTGCTCCACTTATCCCTTGTTTTCATTTAAAATTGGCTATTACCAGACAAGTGCATTGACTATTTAGAATTCATTACCATTGGGAAGGGCAACTTGTAAAATAAGTTTGCTGTCAGCTCTCTGTCTTAATTGATATATTGTCTATGGTTATAAACAGGAAGTTTGGCAATTACACAGGGTAGATACACAGCCTGAAATGTAGAAGCTCTATACTGAGGCCCAGGCTCTGTGGAAGTATGTCTGTCTTCATCTGGGAAGCACAGAGCTAAGTGCTGTGGCCAGACAGTTGGGCACCAACAGGGGCACATCCTCAAGCAACACTCTGTATGTGTATACTATAAAAAAAAATGTTTACAATAGCTTTCTCTGTCTGGTATTTGATTTTATCTTCATCACAATCTTGAGAGGCAGGCCAAGTACATATTAGGAATTAGACTCTACAGCCTGAAATATCAATGCTGCTCTATTTGACCAGCACACATGGGTCACTAGCTTGGTATCATATGTGTATCCTGGTTTTGGGGATTCCAAAGATGAACAGTTGGGTCCCACTCCTCTGAGGAACTGATGAACGACATCATAGAAGAGCACTCAAACAGCAAAAGAACCCCAAAGTTAAGGCTCAGAAATGGCTCAAGAATAGCCCCTTAGTCAGTGGTGGCTTCCCCCATCACCCACTTACACAGCTACGAGGGGGCAAACTGCATACACAGATATCAAGTTGATTCCATCTCAGAGTGACTCTACAGGACACAGAACACCACAGCATAGAGCACACCCACAGAATTCCTAAGGTTGTAATCTTTATGAAATTGAATGGACACATCTTTCTCCTAAGGTGTTGCTAGCATGTTCACACCACATAGACTTTGGTCAGCAGCCAAGTGCTTCCCACAACAACACCAAGTAGGAGCCCTTGTGACGCACTGGTTAGGCTGCTGGCTTCATCCTATCCAGTAGTTTGTAAAGATCTATGTCGTTATGTGTTACTGAGTCAGAACCAACTCAGAGCTAACATTCTGGCAGGTCTTCAGAGGCTGTAAATGACGTGGGAGATGATGGCCCACCTTGCTCCCTTGGAACATCTGGTAGATTTGAACTGCTTCCCTTTGGGTTAGCAGTGCAGCTCCTTATCTATGGGATAGCTCTACTCTTGTCCTGTGGGGTTATGAGATAGAACTGAATAGATGGTAACAGGTTTTAGAGTTGGGAAAAAATCTTTAAAGTGGACCTAGTTTTCTGACACTTGAAGCTCTATTTTTTATTTTTTATTTATATATTTATTTGCAGAGGGGGGTAGGAGAAAGTATGACACTGAAGTATGATGTGTTATCAAAGTGTAGGATGCTTTTAAAAGATAAACAAAAAGTAACACTGAGCCAAATGGTAGATTCTTTCATCAGCACAAGGTCAAGCTGACTTTGAGTCGCTTGGGTCTATCTGCAAAGTCTCTGTGGTCCTATATAGGATGTTCTTTCCTGCCACTCAACAGATACGCTCACTAGGGCATAAATCATTTGGTGAAAGGGCATAGAGATTAAAAGAACCTCACAGAATTATGTTACTGGGAAGTTGTTTTTATATTTTTAGAACTGTATAGAGTACCAAAACAGCGAGTCCTTTTCCAAGCTACTAGAGGCATATATTGTTCACCAGTCTTCTATCCATTTGACATACTGGGGAGGTTCGCCTCTTGCTGGGATGCTGTAATCTATGTCACCGGTATTTAAAATCCCAGTAAGAGTCACCCATTGTGGGCAGGTTTAAGTAAATCTCCCAGACAAAGACAAACCAGGGAATAGGACTGGCCTTTCACTTCTGATTAGAACAGTAAAAACCTATGAATAGTAGAGGAATATTGTCTCATAAGGTACTGGAAAAAGAGGCCCTCAAGTTGGAAGCATTATCAGTGCTGACTAGGGAAGTAGAGTGGACATCTTCAAAGTAGAATCTACATTAATTATATAGATAAAACTTTTAGACAGCTAAAGACTGCTGATGTGGCATGGCTCAAAATTAAAAGAAATAGCTGCAAATGTCCACTAATAATCAGAATGTGCAAAAATGAATAGAAGAAAATTGAAAACTGGGGAGAAAAGAAACGGTATGCATAAAGACTAAGATCCTAGACATTACTGACGTGAAATGGATAGATATTGGCCATTTTGAATTAGATATTTGTGTAGTCTACTATTCTGGAAGCTACAGTGATCCATATGTATTCTCATTTTTAAAAAAAGGTAATCCAACAGAGTATGGAAATTATCAAACAATATCACTGATGTGCCAAATGTAATAATAGTTACCCATGGTGAACAGTGTTTGGTGGAGCTTTCCAATGAAAATAAACTTGGAAGCAGGAGTGGCATCCACTTCCGAAATGGCTTGCCTCCAGAAACTCTATGAACAGTGCTCAGGCCTTTCATTCATAGGGTCACTATGAGTCATCTATGAATCGAAAGCACCTAACAACAACAATCATTAATATCATATGCAAGCAAAATCTTACTGAAGATTATTCAAAACTAACTGGAACAGTAGTACATTGACAGAAAACTACCAGGAATACAAGCTGGATTTAGAAGAGACCATCATAGCCAATGTCAGATGGATCTTGGCTAAGAGCACAGAGTACCAGAAGAATGTCTATCTGTGTTTCATTGGCTATGGGAAGACATTTGACTGTGTGGATCACAACAAATTATGGCTAATATTGAGAATAATGGGAATTCCAGAACATCTGTTTGTGCTCATGTGAAACCTATACTTGAACCAGGAAGCAGTTGTCAGAACACAGCAAGGAAACACTGCATAGTTTAAAATCAGGAAGAGAGAGTCAGGGATGTATCTTGTCTCCATACCTTTCAATCTATATGCAAATCAGAGCATTGGAGGATTGGAGGAAGACTCATCAATAATCTGCAATAGGCAGATGATACAACCTTGCTTGCTGAAACTGAGGAGGACCTGAAACATTTGCTGCAGAGGGTCAAGGACTGCAGTCTTCCATATGGATTGAAGCTCAACATAAAACAACAACAACAACAACAAAAAACCCAAAGATTCTCTAGTGGGCCAATTGGCAACATCATGATAGATGAAAAGGAGATTGAGATAGTTAGCAATTTTAGCTTACTTGGCTCCACAATCAACACTGTTGGCAACAGCAGCCAAAAAATAAAAAGGCAAATACCATTTGGAAAATCTGCTCTTAGGTACCTTTGCTGAGTGCTAGGGAGCAATGATGTCAATCTGGAGACAAAGCATGTCTGATTCAGGCCATGGCTTTTGCAATTACTTGCTATGAATCAGAGAGCTGGACAATTACTAAGGATGACAGAAGAAGGATTGATGCCTTTGAGTCATGGTGTTGGAGAAGAGTGTTGAACTTTCCTTGGATAGCTGAAAGAACAAAGAGATTTGTCCTGTAGAGGGTGAAACCAGGTTACTCCTCAGAGGAAAGAATTTTGAAGCTCTATCTCACATACTTTGGTCATGTTGTTGGGAGGATAGGACATTATGCTTGGAAGGGTAGAGGCCAGGGAGTAAGATGCTGGATGAGATAAATTGACACAGTAACTAGGTTATTATGTAGGGCTAGGTGTGTTCGAGGCAGTGAGACTGGCTCAGGATAGGGCAGAGTTCAGAGCCATAGGGTCACTATAGGTCGCAAGCCACTCAAAAGCACAAAATAACAACAATGGTGGCCCAAAGGAGAACGGGTAGTCTAGTGGCAAGGACTGTACTGTGAACCCAAAGGCACAAGGTTTGAATCCACCAGCTACTCCATGGTAGAAAGATGGGCAATAAACTCCTGTATGATTTATGGCCTCTGAAAACCTGCTGGAGGGTCAACTATGAGTTCAGTGCAACTTGATGAGTCTTAACAACACGGTGGCCCAGTGAGCAAAAAGTTACACTGCCAACCCAAATGCTGGCAGTTTGGAGCCACCATCTGCTCCACAGAAGAAAGATGTTCAGTCTCCTCTCATGTAATTCATAGCCTCAGAAAATGTGCTGGAGAGTAAGCTATGAGTCAGTTCTGACTCCACAGCACATAACAACAACAGCTATTTTCATGAATGACAAACTCAAGAGAAATGGATTACATTCATTATCCAAAAGAATATTTCAAGAACTATCATGAAGTATTGTGCTGTCAGTGATAGGATGATATCCATACACAAACAAACCGGGGGTGGGGTGAGGTCAACAACATGAACTCATCTGCTAACAAAATAGCCAGTGGTT